>NC_058085.1:383671188-383971188 GCF_014858855.1 Bufo gargarizans
CTGCTATGATATGAAGACTGATTCTCTGCTGACATGAAGCCAGATTCTCTGTTACGGGACCTCTCTCCTCTGCCTGGGTGCTGGGCCTAAATTTATGACAATGGACTGTTGCAGTGGTGGCTGACGTGAAGCCTGATTCTCTGCTATGACATGCAGACTGATTCTCTGCTGTCATGAAGCCAGATTGTCTGTTACGGGACCTCTCTGCTCTGCCTGTGTGCTAGGCCTAAATATATGCCAATGGACTGTTGCAGTGGTGGGTGACGTGAAGCCTCATTCTCTGCTATGACATGCAGACTGATTCTCTGCTGACATGAAGCCAGATCCTCTGTTACGGGAGCTCTCTCCTCTGCCTGGGTGCCGGGGCCTAAATTTATGACAATTGACTGTTGCAGTGGTGGGTGACGTGAAGCCTGATTCTCTGCTATGATATGAAGACTGATTCTCTGCTGACATGAAGCCAGATTGTCTGTTACGGGACCTCTCTGCTCTGCCTGTGTGCTAGGCCTAAATATATGCCAATGGACTGTTGCAGTGGTGGGTGACGTGAAGCCTCATTCTCTGCTATGACATGCAGACTGATTCTCTGCTGACATGAAGCCAGATCCTCTGTTACGGGAGCTCTCTCCTCTGCCTGGGTGCCGGGGCCTAAATTTATGACAATTGACTGTTGCAGTGGTGGGTGACGTGAAGCCTGATTCTCTGCTATGATATGAAGACTGATTCTCTGCTGACATGAAGCCAGATTGTCTGTTACGGGACCTTTCTCCTCTGCCTGGGTTCTGGGCCTAAATTTATGAAAATTGACTCTTACAGTGGTGGGTGACGTGAAGCCTGATTCTAGGCTATGATATGAAGACTGATTCTCTGCTGACATGAAGCCAGATTGTCTGTTACGGGACCTTTCTCCTCTGCCTGGGTTCTGGGCCTAAATTTATGAAAATTGACTCTTACAGTGGTGGGTGACGTGAAGCCTGATTCTCTGCTATGATATGAAGACTGATTCTCTGCTGACATGAAGCCAGATTCTCTGTTACGGGACCTCTCTCCTCTGCCTGGGTGCTGGGCCTAAATTTATGACAATGGACTGTTGCAGTGGTGGCTGACGTGAAGCCTGATTCTCTGCTATGACATGCAGACTGATTCTCTGCTGTCATGAAGCCAGATTGTCTGTTACGGGACCTCTCTGCTCTGCCTGTGTGCTAGGCCTAAATATATGCCAATGGACTGTTGCAGTGGTGGCTGACGTGAAGCCTCATTCTCTGCTATGACATGCAGACTAATTCTCTGCTGACATGAAGACAGATTCTCTGTTACGGGACCTCTCTCCTCTGCCTGGGTGCCGGGGCCTAAATATCTGAGAATGGACTGTTCCAGTGGTGGGTGACGGGAAGCCAGATTCTCTGCTATGGAACCTCTCTCCAATTGATTTTGGTTAATTTTTATTTATTTAATTTTTATTTTAATTCATTTCCCTATCCACATTTGTTTGCAGGGGATTTACCTACATGTTGCTGCCTTTTGCAGCCCTCTAGCTCTTTCCTGGGCTGTTTTACAGCCTTTTTAGTGCCGAAAAGTTCGGGTCCCCATTGACTTCAATGGGGTTCGGGTTCGGGACGAAGTTCGGATCGGGTTCGGATCCCGAACCCGAACATTTCCGGGATGTTCGGCCGAACTTCTCGAACCCGAACATCCAGGTGTTCGCTCAACTCTACTTGTGGGGCCTTTTTGGGTTGAGGATGGAGTCAAGCTCAACTCCCAGTCCTACTGCCAGTTTCTGGAAGACACCTTCTTCAAGCAGTGGTACAGGAAGAAGTCTGCAAGGTAAGAAAAACATGATTTTCATGCAGGACAATGCTCCATCACACGCGTCCAAGTACTCCACAACGTGGCTGGCAAGAAAGGGTATAAAAGAAGAAAATCTAATGACATGGCCTCCTTGTTCACCTGATCTGAACCCCATTGAGAACCTGTGGTCCATCATCAAATGTGAGATTTACAAGGAGGGAAAACAGTACACCTCTCTGAACAGTGTCTGGGAGGCTGTGGTTGCTGCTGCACGCAATGTTGATGGTGAACAGATCAAAACACTGACAGAATCCATGGATGGCAGGCTTTTGAGTGTCCTTGCAAAGAAAGGTGGCTATATTGGTCACTGATTTGTTTTTGTTTTGTTTTTGAATGTCAGAAATGTATATTTGTGAATGTTGAGATGTTATATTGGTTTCACTGGTAAAAATAAATAATTGAAATGGGTATATATTTGTTTTTTGTTAAGTTGCCTAATAATTATGTACAGTAATAGTCACCTGCACACACAGATATCCCCCTAAAATAGCTAAAACTAAAAACAAACTAAAAACTACTTCCAAAAATATTCAGCTTTGATATTAATGAGTTTTTTGGGTTCATTGAGAACATGGTTGTTGTTCGATAATAAAATTAATTCTCAAAAATACAACTTGCCTAATAATTATGCACACCTGATATAGGTTGTTGATGTCATTAGACCACACCCCTTCTCATTACAGAGATGCACATCACCTAATATGCTTAATTGGTAGTAGGCTTTCGAGCCTATACAGCTTGGAGTAAGACAACATGCATAAAGAGGATGATGTGGTCAAAATACTCATTTGCCTAATAATTCTGCACGTAGTGTATACTTGTGAATAAAGCAGTGATATGTAGATTAGCTTTCTGAGCAGATCTCAGTGTAGCAAAGCTATAGTACATAGTGTATATGATAAGTAGATGCTAGGACACAGCCCTGCCCTCAGCATGTCTAGTCCTGTCAATCATGGAAAGGGCGCATGTGCAGAGCACAGGGGGTGTTACAAAGCAGATGGTCAGAATAGTCAGCCCCGCCTCTGAGTGCTCGAATTGCTCATTTGCATATGACAAAAAACGCAGATATCTCTGCAGCTGTTTATCATACAGACACAAGAAAGGCCCTGTTTTAATCAGCCCTACAAGGCAGTATGTTTGGTTTAATAGGGTTGATCCTGGTGACAGAGCGGCTTTAAAGAAAATCTTTCACCGTTTTTTTGGTGTCCTAACTAAGGGCAACATAGTTACAGATCTCCTTAGCAAAATGCTGGGTCACTTTCCCTAATTGATCCACCCATTTTTCCAAAATCGAAATGGCTCAAGCACATGCCAATAAGTCCCCATATTTACGAGCTCATGGCTCTCCCCACCCATTTGCTGCCAATTCATATGGAAAAAAACGGATGGAGAGAGCGGTGAGCTCATGAATATGGGGACTCATTGTCATGTGCTTGAGTTGTTAGGATTTAAAAGTGAGAGCAGTAGAAAACTGGTGACAGATTTAAGACTAGAACAATGTTCGATTCTCATTCAGGAGGATCGGGCAGGTTCATGGTTTCAAAGGGCATTGTGTAATGCTGTATTTCCACTGCAGTGGCATTTGCTCCTGGTTCCCTGCAGATAACAACTGATCTTTGGAGGTACCAACAGCAGGACACCCTGGGATCATCTCCTACATACAATTCCAGATTAAAAATCTAAAATAAACGATAGAACAATTATGTGGCATATCTCTGCAATGTCTAAGATCATTTCAATCTGCATTTTATTTTATTTTTTCAGGATCTGGTGATGTGGTTGAGACTGTTCGCAGTAATTTTGTGGACGTGGCCGGATGGCAGACTGTAATGATAGGGTAACTACTTATTTGTACTATGCAGTGAAATCTCTTTGAGATGACCATCCAAAATGGCACTGAAAAATGGTCTTCTACACAGGGTGGTTCTCTCACAAAAGTGCATAATGTATGAAGGAAATGGAATCTGTCAGTGGAAATCTGGTCTAGATAAAGAGGTAGACTTTAGGTGACTCTATGAACTCCCGCAAGATCCTTCATAAAGGGGTTTCTGGTTACTTATATATTGATAAGTCACCATTATTAGATTACTGGGGTTCAACACCCTCCACCTTGACCAATAAGCTTTTTTGGGCAGCCGCATGCCCAAAAAAGCTGGAAACTGTAAAGTGAATGGAGCTGGAAGCAGATGGCTTCGTCCGTTGCGTAGTGGCTGTGCCGAGGTCCTGCAGATGAGCTCCCATTCAAGTGGCAGGAACAGCTGATTGGTGTGGATGTCTTGTGTCGGACCCCAACTGATCTAACATTAATTCTGAGCATAGGAATGTTTATCCATGATTAGTGAAGGAAAGTGCTGAAAAACCCCTTTAAGTGCAGTACTCATGTGACTTGAATGGAGCTGTGTTGCAGTTCCCTTTAAGCGGGTGTGGCTAGGGCATCAGAATGCCATGTCCTATCATCTATGGATCTACAACAGTGGCAAAAGTCAAACTGGACTGATCATAATGCTGTAGCATATCCTAGTTATATGCTAAAATATGGACTAATGGAAATATCACTTCAATGGAGATGTCTCACAATAATAACTCTGTTCATACGCCCCATAAGACATATCTACTTTACAGGTGGGATTCTCCACTAAGGTCCTCCCTACGTGCTCAGTAAAAGGGGCTCTAGCTCTGCCTAACCCTATTCTTTTGTGATGCCATATCTGTTCCCTAAGGTTATGAATCAAAGGAAATGTACACTTTTATGTTCCTTCAATATATCACGAAAAAAAACAACTCAACTTCTCAAAGAGTCAGGATGAAGTATCTCCTATAGTCTTGTGTCTACAGCTCCTCTACAGACCTATGTGTCTCTATGGTTACAGACTACAAATAAATCCTGTGTAGTCTGATCCTGGGGTCATGTATTACTCCACTCCTTATATTTTATCTTCTTGATATCACATGGAGAACATTGACTGAACTCAATTAACATTGTATTGCTTTATTTAATACTTAGATCAGATGGAAGAGGAACTGCAGAATTCCCCATCCCGGACACTATCTCCGAGTGGAAAAGCAAAATGATTTGCTTGTCAAAAGAAGAAGGTGTGGGTTTGACCAACGAGGCTGCAAATGTCACCACATTTATTCCTTTCTTTGTGGAGTTTACACATCCGCAATATTGTACCAGAGGAGAAAAGATCATCGCAGATGCAACTGTGGCAAACTACCTGAACAAGTGCATCAAGGTGAAAACTTCTTACACTGTCTCCTCTGTAACGTCTTCCATGTATAAACCACAGTGGGCTGTTCATTCAGCGTCCGAAAAAGTGGCAGCGAACTTTAACTTATTATATAATGTGACAGTTCATTTCTAGGAGGAAACACAGATGAATGGTACAATGTAGAGTTTTAAGAAAGAGTATTCTGATAATATTTTATGATGTGCTTACTAAAACATAAATGTCACAAGAGCTGGTAGAACCTCTATACTACACCACACAGGAGAGCTGACAGATCCTCTATACTACACCACACAGGAGAGCCGACAGATCCTCTATACTACACCACACAGGAGAGCTGACAGATCCTCTATACTACACCACACAGGAGAGCTGACAGATCCTCTATACTACACCGCACAGGAGAGCTGACAGATCCTCTATACTACACCACACAGGAGAGCTGACAGATCCTCTATACTACACCGCACAGGAGAGCTGACAGATCCTCTATACTACACCACACAGGAGAGCTGACAGATCCTCTATACTACACCGCACAGGAGAGCTGACAGATCCTCTATACTACATCACACAGCAGAGCTGACAGATCCTCTATACTACACCACACAGGAGAGCCGACAGATCCTCTATACTACACCGCACAGGAGAGCCGACAGATCCTCTATACTACACCACACAGCAGAGCTGACAGATCCTCTATACTACACCACACAGGAGCGCTGACAGATCCTCTATACTACACCACACAGGAGAGCTGACAGATCCTCTATACTACACTGCACAGGAGAGCTGACAGATCCTCTATACTACACCACACAGGAGAGCTGACAGATCCTCTATACTACACCACACAGGAGAGCTGACAGATCCTCTATACTACACCACACAGGAGAGCCGACAGATCCTCTATACTACACCACACAGGAGAGCTGACAGATCCTCTATACTACACCACACAGGAGAGCTGACAGATCCTCTATACTACACCACACAGGAGAGCCGACAGATCCTCTATACTACACCACACAGGAGAGCTGACAGATCCTCTATACTACACCACACAGGAGCGCTGACAGATCCTCTATACTACACCACACAGGAGAGCTGACAGATCCTCTATACTACACTGCACAGGAGAGCTGACAGATCCTCTATACTACACCACACAGGAGAGCTGACAGATCCTCTATACTACACCACACAGCAGAGCTGACAGATCCTCTATACTACACCACACAGCAGAGCTTACAGATCCTCTATACTACACCACACAGGAGAGCTGACAGATCCTCTATACTACACCACACATGAGAGCTGACAGATCCTCTATACTACACCACACAGGAGAGCTGACAGATCCTCTATACTACACCACACAGGAGAGCTGACAGATCCTCTATACTACACCACACAGGAGAGCTGACAGATCCTCTATACTACACCACACAGGAGAGCTGACAGATCCTCTATACTACACCACACAGGAGAGCTGACAGATCCTCTATACTACACCACACAGGAGAGCTGACAGATCCTCTATACTACACCACACAGGAGAGCTGACAGATCCTCTATACTACACCACACAGGAGAGCTGACAGATCCTCTATACTACACCACACAGGAGAGCTGACAGATCCTCTATACTACACCACACAGGAGAGCTGACAGATCCTCTATACTACACCACACAGGAGAGCTGACAGATCCTCTATACTACACCACACAGGAGAGCTGACAGATCCTCTATACTACACCACACAGGAGAGCTGACAGATCCTCTATACTACACCACACAGGAGAGCTGACAGATCCTCTATACTACACCACACAGGAGAGCTGACAGATCCTCTATACTACACCACACAGGAGAGCTGACAGATCCTCTATACCTACACCACACAGGAGAGCCGACAGATCCTCTATACTACACCACACAGGAGAGCTGACAGATCCTCTATACTACACCACACAGGAGAGCTGACAGATCTCTATACTACACCACACAGGAGAGCTGACAGATCCTCTATACTACACACACAGGAGAGCTGACAGATTCCTCTATACTACACCGCACAGGAGAGCTGACAGATCCTCTATACTACACCACACAGGAGAGCTGACAGATCCTCTATACCACACCGCACAGGAGAGCCGACAGATCCTCTATACTACACCACACAGGAGAGCTGACAGATCCTCTATACCACACCGCACAGGAGAGCCGACAGATCCTCTATACTACACCACAGGAAAGCGACAGATCCTCTATACTACACCACACAGGAGAGCCGACAGATCCTTATACTACACCACACAGGAGAGCCGACAGATCCTCTATACTACACCGCACAGGAAAGCTGACAGATCCTCTATACTACACCACAGGAGAGCTGACAGATCCTCTATACTACACCGCACAGGAGAGCCGACAGATCCTCTATACTACACCGCACAGGAGAGCTGACAGATCCTCTATACTACACCGCACAGGAGAGCTGACAGATCCTCTATACTACACCGCACAGGAGAGCTGACAGATCCTCTATACTACACCACAGGAGAGCCGACAGATCCTCTATACTACACCACACAGGAGAGCCGACAGATCCTCTATACTACACCACACAGGAGAGCCGACAGATCCTCTATACTACACCACACAGGAGAGCTGACAGATCCTCTATACTACACCACACAGGAGAGCTGACAGATCCTCTATACTACACCACACAGGAGAGCTGACAGATCCTCTATACTACACCACACAGGAGAGCTGACAGATCCTCTATACTACACCACACAGGAGAGCTGACAGATCCTCTATACTACACCACACAGGAGAGCTGACAGATCCTCTATACTACACAGCACAGGAGAGCTGACAGATCCTCTATACTACACCACACAGGAGAGCTGACAGATCCTCTATACTACACCACACAGGAGAGCTGACAGATCCTCTATACTACACCGCACAGGAGAGCTGACAGATCCTCTATACTACACCACACAGGAGAGCTGACAGATCCTCTATACTACACCACACAGGAGAGCTGACAGATCCTCTATACTACACCGCACAGGAGAGCCGACAGATCCTCTATACTACACCACACAGGAGAGCTGACAGATCCTCTATACTACACCACACAGGAGAGCCGACAGATCCTATATACTACACCACACAGCAGGGCTGACAGATCCTCTATACTACACCACACAGGAGAGCTGACAGATCCTCTATACCACACCGCACATGAGAGCCGACAGATCCTCTATACTACACCACACAGGAGAGCTGACAGATCCTCTATACCACACCGCACAGGAGAGCCGACAGATCCTCTATACTACACCACAGGAGAGCCAACAGATCCTCTATACTACACCACACAGGAGAGCCGACAGATCCTCTATACTACACCACACAGGAGAGCCGACAGATCCTCTATACTACACCACACAGGAGAGCCGACAGATCCTCTATACTACACCACACAGGAGAGCTGACAGATCCTCTATACTACACCACACAGGAGAGCTGACAGATCCTCTATACTACACCGCACAGGAGAGCTGACAGATCCTCTATACTACACCACACAGGAGAGCTGACAGATCCTCTATACTACACCACACAGGAGAGCTGACAGATCCTATATACTACACCACACAGGAGAGCTGACAGATCCTATATACTACACCACACAGGAGAGATGGCAGATTTTCTTTAAATAATGCTTTTTAAATGAAGTACAATATACAACTCACAAGTATCCTTACATTAATGTTTCAGGTGAAAATAACAATAGAAGGTTCAGGTTTTACGCCCAATTCCTTAAGTGATGATGGTGAGATCTGTATATGTAAAGGAGAAAGAACGTCTAAGAAATGGAGCTTGGATTTTAACTCCACAGGTGAGAACGTTTGTTATCTTTATCCATCAACTTTTTTGTACAATGAGTTTATTGATGCTTCTGAAATTTCTGATTCATCGTAACCTCTTTTGCCATTCAAAGGTGATATAAAAATCACTGTATCCGCATCAACAACATACATTTCCAATTCATGTGATGGGGCCAATGATGAATCTGAGACACCCCTCAGAGACACTGTCATAAAGACCCTTAAAGTAGAGGTAAGAATACTGAGCGCTGCTGTATCCGCAGTGTGTTTTATTACATTACTTTTACAAGTGACTACAATAAGCCTTGTGTGTCTTCTTGCTTGCCCTCTAGCGGCCTATTTTCCACCTATGTCTGCCTAGAGACTCTTTAGTAATGTTAAGAAACCCCCTCATTCACAAAATAAGTGTATCTAACAGAGGAAAAGGAGGAGGGAGAAGCAGCTTCATGTGCAGCGTGTCAGCGAAATAGCAGGAGAAGGGGAAAGGGAGGAGAGCAGCAGGGAGAGTACACAGAGCACTGATAGAGAATACTGCAGCGAGGAGGAAAGAGACTGACAACACAAACATTCACTCAGTTAGAGGACTCAAGAAATTATATGAGCAAATCAATAAAAAAAAAAAAAAAATTTGAATTAGAATCAGAATTTTTTGAACAATTTGGTGCAATATAACCCAACTTTTAAGTGATTAGATAAAGAGGTAAAGGAGGGATGGAAGAGGAGCAGAGGGGGAGACAGGGAGACAGAAAGGCAGGGAGAGAGAGGGAGACAGGGAAAGGAATAGAGGGAAAGGGTGAGAGAGAGGAACAGGAGGAGAGAGAAAAGGAGGGACAGAGGGAGAGAGGGAGAGAGGAAGAGAGGGAGAAAGAGATAAGGGCATATATACTGTGTGTATATATATATATATATAATGAGAGAGAGAGAGAGAGAGAGAGAAAGGGAGAGCAGACGTAGAAAAGAGGAAGGGGGAGAGGGAAAAAGAGGGTGACAGGGAGTGAAAGGCAGAGGAAGGGAGGAGAGTAAGAGAGGGAGACAGAGAGAGATAGAGAAGGAATGAGAGATATGTGTAGGGGAGGGGGAGAGGGAAAGTGACAGAGGGAGAGACAGAGGGGGGAACGAGGGAGGGAGAGTGAGAGAAAGAGGCAGGGAAAGGAATAAAAGCAGGCAGAGATGGGAAGAGAAGGTGGGAGAAAAAGAAGGGAGATTAAAAATGTGTGTCTTAACAAACTAATTTTCCATTTTTAGGCATATTAAAATCCTTATTGGACGACTATTCCCTATATAGGGCTCTTACCTTGTTCTGTGGCTTGGTTTCACTAAAAATCGATCTTTTAAAATATGCAAATGACTTCAGTACCAGCAAGTAGGGCGTCTACTTGCTGGTAGCCGCCGCATCCTCCTTTCAAAAAAACTTCTCTTTCGGGTGACGTCATCGGCGCAGGCGCACTGAGGGAGTGCTGAGTAAGCGAGCGTCCTTCTCTCAGAGCGCCTGCGCCGAATGAGTTGCAGGCGCGGGATTTGAATTGCAGACAGGGCCAGGCGGAGGAGGAGAGCGCTCCCTGTCAATCAGCAGGAGGAGGGGGCGTTTTTTTGAAAGGAGGATGCGGCGGCTACCAGCAAGTAGACGCCCAACTTGCTGGTACTGAAGTCATTTGCATATTTTAAAAGATCGATTTTTAGTGAAACCAAGCCACAGAACAAGGTGAGAGCCCTATATAGGGAATAGTCATCCAATAAGGATTTTAATATGCCCAAAAAAGAAAAATGAGTTTTGGGGGTGACAGAAGCCCTTTAAAGGTTCCTCTCATCATGCAGACAATGTTAATACAAGGTACTTACTAATGTATTGTGATTGTCCATATTGCCTCCACTGCTGGCTGGATTCCTTTTTCCATCACATTATACATATTATGGTTATGGCTACAGATGAGCGAATCGAAGTTTCCGAATTTAATTCACACCGAATTTAAATTTCCTCACGCTTCGTGGTAACAAATCGTATTTTAAAATGGCTGCTGCACGTGTGAGGACATGGCGCAAGGAACTCTGGGAAGGCGGGTTCACCCATAAAGCCATGCATGCAGCCAATCAGCAGCCAGCCAGCCCCTGTGATATTTCAACAAGGGTCAGCCGGCACTCCGTTTGTAGGCGTGGTGCACGAGTCCAGGGCCGAAGTCCAGGTACAAGTGAAAGAAAAGACCGGCACTCACTTTATCTTCAAAAGTTTTTCTCTTTATTCGCCACACATAAAATATTCGGTGACGCGCGTTTCGGCTCTGCTGCAAGCCTTTCTCAAACCAATGGCATATAACAGAGTCACACAATATACGTGATTTAAATAGACCGCCACAGCGGAAATGATATCATGTAGTCATGGTAATTTAAACAAACAAAATGGAGTAAAAAGAAAAAAAGAGAGAGCAAAGGGGGAGGGAACAAAAGGAAAAAGGGAAAAACAAAGTAACAATTTAGATAATCAGATACACGTGAGAAGCAGCCCAATCGCAACAACATCAATGAAAATAGTAGCAATCATAGATTCTTATGAAATTCTCTAGATAATCGTAGTAGCTTGCAATTCAGATGATGCGGTTGGGGAGTTCCTCACGTTTTCTGTAAAAATACAAGAAAACAAAGTATAAGCTTGACATACACTTAAAGAAAACAAACATCTACAGGAAGCTATGGAGATCATACTCCCGGTTTAACCCCATGGGTTCCAGTGTCTGAAGTGTATGAATCCAATAGGATTCACGCTTCTTTAACATTTTTAAACGATTACCACCTCTTCGAGGTTGTTGTACCTGCTCAATAATTTGAAAGCGCAATTGCGCAATATTGTGCTTACAGCGATCAAAATGGTGAGGAACCGGTAGGAGTAAATTGTTTTTTCTAATAGTGGACTTGTGCTTGGAGAAGCGGTCCTTCATTCGCATGGATGTTTCACCTATATATAACAACCCACAAGGGCACTTGAGTAAATATATGATAAAACTGCTATTACATGTGAAAAGGCCTCGAACTGGAAAGCGCTTGCCTGTATGGGGATGCGTAAAATATTCCCCTTTAATTACACTTGAACAGTGTATACACCCCAGGCAAGGGAATGTGCCCTTTCTAGGAGTAGATAAAGTCTTCTGACGCTTCTCAGTTTGAGCACTGCCCACATCTGCCCTCACTACCATATCGCGAATGTTTTTATTACGTTTATAACACAATAATGGAGGATTTTTAAACTCCTCAATAGAGGGATAAGCTCTGGACAAAATGTTCCAATGCTTAGAAAAAATAAAGCGACACCTATTAACCCATGGATGGAACTTAGTAACAAATGGTATACGTAATCCCCTGGACTCCTGTTTAGGGGTCAAGGAGGTGACCCTACCTCTCTCACTATTCAGCAGTGCTGTGGGATACCCTCTATTCTCAAATCTCATAGACATTTCATCAAGACGTTTTTCTTTCACTTCAGTATTGGAAACAATCCTACGTACCCTTTGAAATTGGGAATGGGGTAATGCTTTTTTTACTGTGGGAGGATGATAGCTTGAGAAATGGAGAAGAGAATTTTTATCGGTATTTTTGATATACAAATCAGTCACAATTGACCCACCTGCACCCTTAATGACCAGGGTGTCCAAAAAATTAATCTCATGATCACTATAATGCAGAGTAAACTGCAGCTCGGGCCAAATCGAATTTAAAAATTCTGAAAAGGCACGAAGGGATCGAATGCCGCCCCGCCATACACAAAACACGTCATCGACGAATCTTCGCCAAAAAATACAATGGATTTTAAACAGATCATTGCTGTAAATATATTTGTCTTCAAACCATGACATGTATGAATTTGCATATGGCGGTGCGGCATTCGAGCCCATCGCGGTCCCACAGCACTGCTGATAGTAGGTGTCCTGAAATAAAAAATAATTTTCAGTTAAAATAATTCCAAGAAGTTTCAGGAAAAATTCTTTAGCACCTTCACTATGAGAGGAGAAGGATAGAAGCCACTCTGCAGCCCGTATACCCTTCCAGTGAACAATAGAAGTGTACAGAGAACAAACGTCAAAGGTTACTAATAAATCATCATCCTGTAACACCAGGGCTCCAACCTCACGCAAAAATTGATTCGTATCAAGCAGGAAAGATGGCATATTTTTGGTCAGGGGTGTCATAACCTTTTCAAGTAAAATAGCTGGTGGAGACAAAATAGAGTCAGTCAAGGCCACAATAGGCCGACCCGGTGGCTGAGACAAAGATTTGTGCACTTTGGGCAGTGTATAGAACACCGGTGTTACAGGATGATGATTAATCAGATATTCCCCCAATTTGGGGTCAATAATCTGCTGTGAGATAAATATATCAACCAAAGTACACAATTTCTTTTTAATAATGTATACCGGATCGCCATCCAGTGGACGATATACATCGGTATTGGCCAGCTGGCCCAGAATCTCATTGACATAATACTCCTTGTCCATCAGGACAAGAGCACCCCCCTTGTCAGCAGGCTTGAAAATCAGGCTATCGTCCCCCAATAGGTTATCGATAGCCCGCTTTTCAAGACGCGACAAGTTGTGGTTTACATGGAATCCACTCTGTCGTATCTCCTGCTGCCCCTGTGATGTCACAGCACTATAAATAACCTCAGCCATCTTGGATCCTGCCATTTTCCAGTGTACTTAGTGCAGAGAGAGACGTCAGCAGGCGCTAGGGACAGTGCTAGGAAAGACTTTATTGTGCTAAAAAAAAAACACTATTTACAAGTTCAGGGAAAGATTATTCAAGGTGTAGGGAAAGGATAGGGAGGAATCATTCCACAGCATTTATGTTAAACAGGGTTCAGTAGTGGAGGTTACAGCCTGGGTAATAGGAACAATCCTATTACACCTTGCTGCACTGACTGCGGATCCAAATTGCCATTATACAGCTCTGTAATTCCAGCAAACCGTTCTTGTTATTGGGGTGCAAGTGCTGTGTGATACAGCCATTAATAGGGTTTATTACAAGGAAATATTTCTACATCTTATTGGCCATTGTGCGGGGCAGTTATATGTTCTAAAGCACTTTTTGGCTTTTATTAGTGGGAAAAAAGGGCTTATTAGCCATTGTGTGGTGAAGTGCAAAAATTACAGCCCTTTTTGTCGTGTATAAGCGGCACAAAAAAATATATATTTGTCAAAAAGCGGTGCAGTTATATGTTCTAAAGCCTTTTTTTGCATGTATTAGTGGCACAAAAAAAGTATTTGCCGTTGTGTGGTGAAGTGAGAAAATTGCAGACTTTTTTGGGGTGTTTTAATTTCCTTTTTTTTTTTTACTTACATTTGATCTAACATTATGTCAGATAGAGAAGTGCCAGGGCCTGCAGAGGGGAGTGACAGAGGCCTAAATGTTTCTGGTGCAGGCAAAGGTGACAGCAGAGTAAGGGGGCATGGCAGCAGGAGTCACAGCGAGAGGCCTGAGCTCCCGGTGTCTTCTAGTGGTCGTGTCTCGACCAGCAACCCAGCAGTTCTTGAATGGTTGACTCGGTCATCCACTTCATCCCAAGTGACATCAGACACCCCCAGCCAAGAGTCGGTGGGTTCGTTATACACAACCCTTAGCTGGCATGGCCTGGGAGCTGGCCCTGTGCCCTCACCTGTCATCAACCTGCCTCTGTCCTTTCTGTTCCCTCAGCCAGGGAAGTATTATATGCTGTGGGTTCAGCCCCACTATACAGCGAGGACAAGCTACTAGAGGACAGTCAGCAGCTACAGGCCAGCCAAGATGTGGAGGAGTAGTGATGAGGAGAGTGGTGTGGGAGCTGGTGTTGGGAGCGGTGAGGCTCCTGACTGAGAGACCGTTGAAGAGGACATCAGTGATGTGCAGACAGTACTCGGTGATGTAGCTGATCGCTCTTGGGAGCTGGGTGAATTAGAGGCATCATCATTATCAGGAGAGGAGGGTGGCAGCTTGCCCTTGAGATAGCAACGGAGCCAGCAAGTCACTAGCGTGGCCGGGAGTCAGCAAGGTGGCAGTAGTGGGAGGTCGGTAGCCAAACGTGCCTGGGTAGACCACCCGCTTTGCAGGATCCTACCTGCCCGGAAAGTAGTGGTGCAGGGGTTCACAGAAGCAGCGGCTTTAGCAGTCAGTGCGCAGTGTTGGGGGTAAAATCACCTACTCGGCGGTGTGGCAGTTTTTTGTTAAGCCACCAGAGGAGATGAACATGGCTATTTGTAGAATCTGTGGGCAGAAGGTGAAGCGCGGCCAGGGTGCCAATGTTGGCACCACGGCCCTGTGCCAACATATGCAGCGTCACCATAAAGTGGCCTGGGAGAACCGTGGCTCCGATGTGGTGGTCCAGCCTGCCGCAGCAACTGCTGTATCACCCAGTGGCACGCACTCGGTTTCAGGCAGTCAAGGCTCCACCACCTCAGCCGAAGAGAGCTGTCTGTCCTTCCCATCAACTGCTGGTCCTGATGCTCCTGCTCCTCCTCCTCCTCCTCGTCAGTCATTCCGTCGGCAATCGATCACCGAAGCGATTGCCAAGAAACAACAGTATGCGTGCACTCACCCAACGGCGCAAAAGCTAAATGGGCTCCTGTCCAAGTTGCTGGTGCTGCAGTCCCTCCCTTTCCAGTGGTGGATTCTGCACCTTTCAGAGAACTGATGGCTTGTGACGAGCCAAGGTGTAGAGTCCCAAGCCGTCATTTCTTTGCCAAAAAGGCAGTACCTAGAGCCTATCTGTGGCTGCCAAAGTGCACAGCAGCGCCGATTTGTGGAGCTGTAACTACGGTCATGGACAGTACATGTCCTTTACGGCCCACTGGTGTATGTGGCTCCTGCACAGCCACACCAGCAACTTGGCCAGGTGAGGCCGCTTCCGCATCCACATTGTCACGCCGTTGGTTCTGCAACAATGTCCACCTCTGCCTCCTCATCCTCCACTGTGTTCTCAGCCTCCACTGCAGGGACAATTCACAGTGCCCCCCCCAGCATTCCACATGTGCAGGGCACGGCGGTGTCACGCTGTTCTGCACCTCGTTTGCCTGGGCGAACTGAGTCATACAGGGGAGGAACTGATCAAGAAATCGAATCCTGTCTTTCTCCGCGACAACTCAAAATCGGAACCATGGTGACCGACAATGGGAAGAACATGGTGTCGGTGCTGCGTCAAGGAGGGATGAGCCATACGCCCTGCATGCCACACGTGTTCAATCTGGTTGTCAAGCGGTTTCTGAAGTCTTCCACCCATCTGCAAGACATCCTAAAAATGTCCAGGAAACTTTGCATGCACTTCAGCCACTTGTACACCGCAAAGCACACCTTCCTTGATCTGAAGCGGCAGAACGACATCCCCCAACATAGACTGATATGCGACGTTTCCACCCATTGGAATTGCAACCTCCATATGTTGGACCGACTATATGAACAGAGAAAGACCATAAGCAATTTCTTGATGATCCAAGAGGACAGGAGTACTCCTCTGTGTAACTTCGATGTCAGCCAGTGGCAGCTCATGGGTAATACCTGCCACCGCCGTTTGCTTAGGCCCTTTGAGGAGGTTACTTTACTTGTCAGTCGCCAAGACTACGGGATGAACAACGTCATTCCACTGCTTCATGTCCTGGAACTGAAGATGTGTCACCTAGATCTCACGGCCACATGAGTCCTGTGGGGCTGAACTGGAGGAGGGGGAGGACATTGGAGCACAAGCAATGTGTAGTGAAATGGGCGGTTTTTACACACAGGTGACAGGAGAGAAGGAGCAGGAGCAGCCAGAGGAGCTACAGGGCAATAAGAAAGACGAGTTAGAGGACCCAGACACACCATGGCAGTATGCAGTGGAGATGGAGGCAGGGAGTCCCTCCGAGTCACTTGCACAAATGGCCCGATGCATGCTCAATTGCTTGCGTAGTGACAGCCGAATTATCACCATTCGGCAGAGGGATGACTTCTGGCTCTCCACATTGTTAGACCCTCGGTACCGATCCAAAATGGGGGCCTTTTTTACACCCACTGAGAGGGAGGACAAACTATACTACTTTATAGACATCCTATGTAGCAAGTTGGCCGCTGCCTATCTGCGCCATCGTCCATCCTCTCGCAGGTCTGACTGGGGGGCCTCTGCGCTCATGTTCCTCTGCCATGGCTGCTGTGGCAGGGTGGGGGGTAGGAGCAGTTATGGCTCCATCATGCATCAGACTAGATCATCCACGGTGCCACACCAACACTTTGACAAAAGAGACTGGTTTCTTCTGGCTACCAGCCTCAGCTACTATTCTGATGCTGCCACCCGCCTGATGCCACACATCTGATGCCAAGTGCTTCTTCTTTCACCTACCATCTTCAGCTGGTACTGGTATTGCCACCCACCTCCCCGGGTCACTCTGTGGTCTCCTGATGCTGCTGCCACCTCCACACTATGTCACCTTGCTACTCTGTGGTCTCCTGATGCTGCTGCTGCCACCTCCATACTGTCATTGTGCCACTCTGTGGCCTCCTCCTGATGCTGCTGCTGCCGCCACCTACATACTCTGTCATTCTGCTACTCTGTGGACTCCTGATGCTGCCGCTACCTCCAGACTCTGTCATAGGGCCACCCTGTGGACTTCTCATGCTGTTTCCACCCTCCCCATTTCATGACTGGGCCACTATTTTGCCTTTTGGCCTGGCTGACATCATCGTGTATTTGACCCTTCTTCTGATCTGTCAAAAGGAAGGAAAAATGAGACGCATAACGGATCCTGTCTGTGTAGCAGCTTTAAGGCCTGTATGGTCCCATCAGAATAGGCTTGTAATTTGGTAGCCAAAAGCAGGAGTGGGTACAAAACACAGAAGATCATCTCTGTTTTGGATCCACTCCTGTTTTTTGGGGGCATTAGCAATACTGATGGATTACTGACCAAATGCTGACCGAGTGAAGGCGGGTGGCCAACAGACAGGATCCATTTTTTGGGAGTTATTGTTCTGATAGATCAGAGGAAGGGCAAAATAATCAGTGACGTTGACACAAACTTACTGCTGACCCCCTCTGCACTCTGTCGGGGGGCTCTACTTGTATAAGCATTTAATAGAACAGATTCTGTAGACATCTATGTGGAATCAGCTGACGAGGGTGTAAAAGGAGCGCGCGTCTTCTTGGCGCTAACATCGACCTGTAAGGCTGAGTTCATTCTTGAGTTATTTTTATCAGTTTTGGTTCCGTGACTGCCCAAATAAGTGACATGTGCAGTGATTCGAAGAGCGACGCCTGTCATCTGCATGTCATACTGACTCACAGTAATTTTTCACTACCACAGTAGACTCCCTATGTGTGTTACTGCAAGGCACAGTGTTCTACACCACTATAAAGGCACTCTGCAGCCATAAAATAGCCATTTTTAACGTGAGTCACCGCAAATAAGTTCGATTGATCCGAATTTTTACGAAAAATTCGGCGAACCGGACAAATTTAATTTTTGAAAAATGAGCTCATCTCTAGTTACGACCACCCAGGAAAAGGCGCCTTCCTCTCGGTGCAGTGGTGGCTATAATACCATAATACGAACAGTGTATAATGTGATGGAAAAATGAATCCATCCAGCAAAGGAGGCAATATGGACAAACACAATACATTAGTAAGTGGCTTGTATTAGTAACATAGTAACATAGTACATAAGGCCGAAAAAAGAAATTTGCCCATCCAGTTCGGCCTATTATCCTGCAAGTTGATCCAGAGGAAGGCAAAAAAAAAAAATGTGAGGTAGAAATAAATTTTCCCCACTTTAGAGGAAGTATTAACTTTCTTTACATGATAAATGTCATTTGCTGAAGTGAGACAACCCCTTTAAAGCCTCATTCACATATCAGTGATTCACAGACGTGTTCTGTCCGTGTTCTCCATGGACAGCACATGTACCCATACATTATAATGCGTGTATTTACACATCTGTGTTTTAGCACGGTCCATGGTTTTTGGTTTTAGGACGGACGCATGCTCTATTTTGTCCATGTTCCCAGATCGATCATGCTAATTATAGTCTGTGGATCAATGAAAAACATGGACACAATACGAATGCCATCCGTGTTTCAGGGACCATTAGGAAGAGATGCAATGAAAATAAACTGTACAGTGTCTGTAAAACACGGATGACACATGGAGTGCAAAGAACGGACACACGGACATCTTCACGGATGAATCACTGACCATCTTCTTGCGTCCTGGATGTGTGAATAAGGCTTTTTCTATGAAATTCCAGTTTTAAAAATGTCTTTAGGATTAGTATTCCTATTAGACTAGGTGTGCATTTTTAGGAACCTTAACATTTATTTTTATGTGTCTGCTTTTTGAATTTCTTACAAGGCTGAGGGAATGAAAAGAGAAGTCACACACAGTTTCTTGAATATCCTGGAAGGTAAGAACAGAACTAATATAACTTGCAGAGGGGCAATATTATACTGGCATTGTTTTGTACTGTGTCATTTTAGACATTATAAAATGGTATTTGCTTTTGCAGGTGCTGATTGGCATTGAGCGCTGTTGCTTATATTACTTTAAGCATGCACACTGCATTTGGAAAAACTTCAGACCATTTCACTTTGCCTAACATTTGTTATGTTGCAGTTTTGTGCTAAAATTTTAAAAATTATAATTTCCCCAATCAGTCTGCACTCAATTCCCCTTAACAAAAAAGTGAAAACAGAAATTTAGAAATGTTTGAAACTTTATTAAAATGGAAAATCAAAAATTTGCATGAGAATAAATATTTAGACCCTTTGCTATGACACTTCAAATTTAGACTTCGGGTAGGGCTGAAGCTATTAATTATTTTTGTAATCAAGTATTCTACCGATTAATCCAACAATTAATTGAGTACTCTAATAAGAACTAATTAAAAGAAAGTTTTCCTTTATAAAAACTTATCAATACCCCCTTGCCATCAGTCCTCAGCGCCACCAGGCTCCCCCAATTTCATCAGTCCTCAGCACCATCAGGCTCCCCCAGTGCCATCAGCTTCCCCCCTCAGTGCCATCAGGTCCCCCCAAGTGCCATCAGTCCTCAGCACCATCAGGCTCCCCCAGTGCCATCAGCTTCCCACCTCAGTGCCATCAGGTCCCCCCAAGTGCCATCAGTCCTGAGCACCATCAGGCTCCCCCCAGTGCCATTAGTCCCCCCCAAGTGCCATCAACTCCCCCCCCCAGTGCCATCAGGTTCCCTACAGTGCCATCAGCCCCCCCATGCCATCAAGTTCCCCCAGTGCTATCATGTCCCCCCCCCCCCGTGCGGTCAGGCTCCCCCCATGCCATTAGGCTCCCATGGCTCCAGTGCCTTCAGCTTCTCCCTAGTGCCATTAGGTTCCCCCCTAGTGCCATCATCAGCCCTCCTAGCCATCAGTCCCCAGCGCCAGTGAAATAAAATACTTACCTTTCCTGTAGGGGCGCCGCTAACACTCCACAGATTTTTCAGCCTCTTCTTCATGCGCTGCACTGTCCTCCTGATGTCACACAGCGTCAGGTCATAGTGCACGCTTACGTGCACTACATTCTGACGACGTGTGTATGTTAGGATACAGTGCAGCGTGGTGTGACCCAGCGGGAGACCACGGAGCGGTGAGTAATAGCAAGCACTTCACTCCCGCTCCGTGGTCACATGGTCTAAACGAATCCTCGATGCAAAAAGTTTGCATCAAGGATTTTTTTGTGTCGAGTTAGGCTACTTTCACATCTGCGTTTTTGCTGGTTCTGTCACGGATCAGCAAAAACTCGTCCGTCTTAATAATACAAGTGTCTGCATCCATTATGAACGGATCCGGTTGTATTATCTCTAAACAGGGGCGTAGCGTGGGGGGGGACGGAGGGGCCGTTGCCCCGGGCGCCAAATTGCAGGGGGCGCCAGGCAGCCGAAATTTCAATGAGGGCTACGGGAGCCTATGGCTCCCGTCCCCTCCGTTATGCCCCATAGGCTTCAGGCCTAGTGGCCTGAAGCCTATAAGGCAGTAGAGCGATGCATGACTCGGTCACGATAACCTCACTGTGACCTCCTGCGTCGGGTCTCGCGAGATGACGCGATGACGCGGCGCAGGAAGGCACAGTGAGGCGTTCGTGACTGCCTGCGGCGGGAACAAGCAGGGATGGAGATGGGTAAGTATTTTTTTTTTATGTTACCTTTCCTAATTGCAGTGCAGAGGCTCTGGGGGCAGTATGGGGGGTGGGAGAGGACTGGAGCAGAAAGGCTATGGCATTGGCATAGTAATAAGAGGGGGACATTATATTAGCAAAGAGGGGGCCAGTACATTAATAACAAAGAGGGGGACATTACATTAGCAAAGAGGGTGCCAGTACATTAATAACAAAGAGGGGGACATTACATTAGCAAAGAGGGGGCCAGTACATTATTAATAAAAAGGGGGGCATTATATTAATAATAAAGAGGGGCCAGTACATTATTAATAAAAAGGGGGGCATTATATTAATAATAAAGAGGGGGCCAGTACATTACTATTAATGTAATGACCCCCTCTTCATTATTAATATAATGACCCCCTCTTTATTATTAATGTAATGACCCCCTCTTTGTTATTAATGTAATGACCCCCTCTTTGTTATTAATGTAATGACCCCCTCTTTGTTATTAATGTAATGACCCCCTCTTTGTTATTAATATAATGGCCCCCTCTTTATTATTAATGTAATGACCCCCTCTTTATTATTAATGTAATGGCCCCCTCTTTGTTATTCATGTAATGGCCCCTCTTTATTAATAATGTAATGGCCCCTCTTTATTATTAATGTAATGGCCCCCTCTTTATTATTAATATAATGACCCCCTCTTTGTTATTAATGTAATGACCCCCCTCTTTATTATTAATGTAATGGCCCCCTTTTTGTTATTAATGTAATGACCCCCTCTTTATTATTAATATAATGACCCCCTCTTTTTTATTAATATAATGACCCCCTCTTTGTTATTAATGTACTGGCACCCTCTTTGCTAATATAATATCCCCCTCTTTGTTATTAATGTAATGGCCCCTCTTTGCTAATGTAATAGCCCCCTCTTTTTATTAATGTAATGGCCCCCTCGTTGTTATTAATATAATGGCCCCCTCTTTATTATTAATGTAATGGCCCCTCTTTATTATTAATGTACTGGCCCCCTCTTTGTTATTAAAGAGGGGGCCAGTACATTAATAATAAAGAGGGGGCCATTATAATATACAGGGGGAATAATATTATGGGGAATGAAAGCTATCTGTCTGGCTTTAGCTCAGTATTGGGGGGCAGCAGGATGACAGTGTTGAGACACCAGGAAGGAGAGCATGATAGTAAAGTGAGGAACCTAAATTTTTTTCGGTGAAACTCTGCAGAGACGAGAAGCGGCTGAAAGAAGTTATCATGGCGGTCTTATCTCTGAATGAAGACGTCGAGGAGAGTCTACATCACAGGAGACGTCACTGGATGTAACAGGTATGGTGCGGTATTCTACTGTAATAATAATGTCCATCCACATATCTGTTTCATGGTAGGGTTGAGGGAGAAGATTGAGAATTTGGCCCATACTGCCGCATTCTGGCCCCAGACTTCAGGTCACACTGTGTGTGTTCTGAATTCTGGGGCCTCACACCCATCTACTACATTATCTGTACTCAGAGAGTTATCTCTGTGTTATCTGAGGTGTTACATAGGACTGCTAGTGATCTACTATAGTATCTGTTAAAAGTGGCGTGCCTGGGGTAGGCGCGGGGGGGGGCGCAATTTTTGGCTTGCCCCGGGTGCTGGCAACCCACGCTACGCCACTGTCTCTAAAGTAGCCATGACGGATCTGTCTCTAAAACCATTGTAAGTCAGCGGGGGACAGATACGTTTTCTTTTGTGTCATACAAAACTGATTCGTCTCTATTGACTTACATTGTGAGTCATGACGGATCCGTCTTGCTCCGCATACCAGGATGTACTCAAAAACGCTGCTTGCAACGCTTTTGTGTGCGTCATGGGAATGCAATTAAATGGAACGGAATGCATTCTGGTGAACCATCACTGCAGCATTCCACCAATCTGGCAGAGTGGCCAGAAAGAAGATTCTCCTCAGCAAAAGGTACATGGAAATTTGCAAAAACAAAACAAAAAACACCTAAAGGATTCTCAGATTCTCTGGTCTGATGGAACCAAGATTGAACTTTTTGCCATTAACTCTAAGAATCGTGTTTGGAGGGAAACCATTCACTGGTCATCACCTGCCCAATACTAGTCCTGCAGGGAAGTATTGTGGTGACAGCATCATGCTGTGGGGATGTTTTTTTAGTGGCTGGGACAGGGAGACTGGTCAGAGTTGAGGGAAAGCTGAATGGAGCAAACAACAGAGATATTCATAATGAAAATCAGATTCAGACCTCAGACTTCCAACAAGACAATGACCCTAAGCACACAACCAAGACAACACAGGAGTGGCTTAAGGACAAGTCTTTGAATGTCCTTGAGTGGCCCAGCCACAGCCAAAACCCTAAAGATTGCTGTCTACTGACAGTTCCCTTCCAACCTGATAGAGGCTGAAAGGATCTGCAGAGAAGAATGGCAGAAAAATCCCCAAATCCAGGTGTGCAAACCATGTGGCATCATCCCCAAGAAGACTGGACGTTGTAATCACTGCCAAACTAAGTCCTAGGTAATAGGTGTGAATACGTATGTCAATGCCAAATTACGTTTTTTTCCTTTTCAATAAATTAGCAAAAATTTCTAAGATTCTAACACTTTCTCATTATGAGCGATTGAGTGCTGAGAGTGTAGGAAGAAACTTGAACTTTTCTCTATTTTAGCACAAGGAGCAACATAACAAAATGTAAGAAACGTGAAAGGGTCTGAAGACTTTCAGAATGCATTTTATACTAAAATTATTTCTGTTACCTTCATTTGTACTCATTTTAATGCATACATTCTTCTACTAAAATAGTAAAGGCGGCTCTCCCCTATTCCTCTGCTCGACGAGCAAGGATACTGCACCTGGTTGCGGTTGAAACGAATAATGGAAGAAAAAATCCAGCTCCACGTCGTAGCAGGAAAAACTTTATTCATGCGGTTCAAATCTTCAAATGCAGGACAGTTTTGTCAACGCGTTTCAGACCATCTAACAATTTTGGTCCTTCATGACGAAGGACCAAAATTCAATTATTCTTCCATTATTCTTCTACTAAATACTGCAATATCCTTACTTTAGAATGTACGGTATATGCTAGGATATACCATAAAATTGTCATCAGTGGGCATCCGACCTTTGGGACTCCGGTCCAATATTGACAATATTAGGGACTGAGGCTTAAGGTCCCTTCATTCTGTGGATCATAGAGGTCTCAAGTCCCCACCAGGCAGAAAGTGATGGCATACCCTATCAATAACTATTTTGTTTTTTTTTAAGGTTCAACCATTGAAAATGAAGTTACACTACAGATCCCACCTAACTTGGTTGAAGATTCATATGAATTATTTTGTACTGTCGTAGGTGAGTTCACTTTCGGGTTTTCTATATTTCTTTCCATCCTCATGTAGGATATACTACAGATGCTATAGTTTTATTCTATTAACTTTTACTGCTGCTGTTTGTTGTAAAGTCCAGATCCATGCCCTTCAATTTACAGGCAATGGCCTCTTGATAAATTAGGCAGATTTCTGTCCCTACATGCATCAGAATATTAAATCTACCACAATTTAATTTAAATTATCTTCTGCTGGTTGCAGGAAGCCACGCCTATTCCTATTAAGCTCCACCCATGCCATGCCCACTTTTTGGAATAGTAGCATGTGTCATTTTTTTATTTTTTGCTCAAATGATGCTGGTGCAAGAATGTGCAACTTTTTATGCCATATCACTGGTACACAAGGATTGGTAAATTCCTCCAATAGACTCCATACAAATATGACTTCATATTCAAGCCACACAACCAACACAACCATGCTGTTCATATCCACTTTTGTCCATGGGTTGTGGTAATGCAGCCTAATAGTAAATGGGGATGAGCTGCCATATCAGATCCAGTTTAAAGATAAGAGTGGTGCCCTAAAAAGCAGACTTAAAGGATCCATTTAAGAACAATGTTTGTGTACAATGGCATCTTAAAGGGTATCTGGATAGGAATGGGAGTAGTAGTACTCACGGTGGCAGTCCTCACTGTTTTGCTCTTTACACTATGCAGTCACAGTAACACTTTCTTCCCTTTGCGGCACACCCTGATTTTGGGGCTTCTGTGTTAGGTGGGGTGCCCTTGGTGTAGATGACTTTTTAGATGCGAGGCAGGGTTCCTTGAATGGGGTGACGGCAATGCAGGTGTTGGTGCCTTCAAGGATGAGACCTGGTTTTATACAACAAGTCCACTTTACTTTACTGAGGCAGTTCTAAGGCTCTGTTCATATTAAATGTGCTCTTTACAGTTGGTGTGTGCAGTTCCCAAGGCTGTGTATGGGATGGAACACTAAAATACCACATCCTAGATCTCAATGTATGAAATATTCCAGTTGCAAATCTTTATTCATTACATAGTGGAATGCGTTGAGAAGAGTAAAACATAAAAATGATCAATGTAAATCAAAATTAATATCCCATGGATGTCTGGATTTGGAATGATACTCAAAATCAAAGTGGAAAATCAAATTTCAGGCTGATTCAACTTCAGTGGAAATGCCTCAAGACAAGGAAATGAGGCTCAGTAGTGTGTGTGGCCTCCACGTGCCTGAATGACTTCCCTACGATGCCTGGACATGCTCTTGATGGGGCATCGGATGTTCTCCTGAGGTATCCCCTCTAAGACCTGGATTAAAGCACCAGTCAGCTCCTGGACAGTCTGTGGTGCAATGTGGCGTTTGTGGATGGAACGAGACATGATGTCCCAGATGTGCTCGGTTGGATTAAGTTCAGGGGAACAGGCAGGCCAGTCCATAGCATGAATGCCTTCATCATGACGCCAAGCATTGTGATGCATCAGAAGGAACCAAGGGCCCACTGCACCTGCATATGGTTTCACAACTGGTATGAGGATCTCATCCAGGTACCTAATGGCAGTCAAGGTACCTCTGGCTAGCACATGTCAATGTCGAATCTGCCAATCTTGGTGTTTTCTAGCAAATGCCAATCGCCCTGCACAGTGTTGGGCTGTAAGCACAACACCTACTTTTGGACGTCGGGCCCACATGGAGTCTGTTTCTGACAGTTTGAGCAGACACATGGATATTAGTGGCCTGCTGGAGATCATTTTGCAGGGCTCTAGCACTGCTCCTCATGTTCCTCCATGCACAAAGGAGGAGGTAGCGATCCTGCTGTTGGGTTGTTGCCCTTCTAAGGCCCCCTCCACATCTCCTGATGTACTGGTCTGTCTCCTAGTATCTGCTCCATGTTCTGGACACTGTGCTGATGGACACAGCTAACCTTCTTGCCACAGCTCACATTGATGTGCCATCCTGGATGAGCTGCACTACCTGAGCAACTTCTGAGGGTTGTAGACACCGTCTCATGCTACCTCTACGGGTGAGAGCAATGACAAAATGCAAAAGTGACCAAAACAACAGCCAAAAAGGATGAGAACAGAGAAATGGTCTGTGGTCACCACCTGCAGAACCATTCCTTTATAAGGTTGTCTTGCTAATTACCTATCATTTCTATCTGCTGTCTGGTCAATTTGCACAACAGCAGGAGGAATTTATTCACAATCAGTGTTGCTTCATAACTGGACAGGTTGATTTCACAGAAGTGTGATTGACTTGGACTTACATTGTGTTCTTTTTGTATTCCCTTAATTTTTTGAGCAGTGTACATATCCTGTATATTCAGTGGAATGCAGTGTCTGAACGGAGGGCATTTCTGTCCTTTTCATATGATGGGGAACCTGAATATTATTGTTCCCGCCAGCAGGGAACTCTGTAGCCACAATGTAGATGTGTTACCTTTCTCTTTTGTAGCCGCTATACATTCTGTAGTCTCCAGTGGCTCATTCTCTCAAAGGCTGGCACATATGCTGTCATTGTGTTGCTTATATGGCCTCATGCTCACCGTATTTTGTATCCATTTCTGATCTGCGTTTTTTTGTGGACTGTGCACGGGCTCATTCATTTCTGTGGGTCCGCAAAAAAAAAAAAAAAGATCGCAGCCATGTGACCGTTCCGCAAAACGATAGAACATGTCCTATTCTTGGCTGCAAAATGCTTTTTCAGTTCAAGTTTTGCAGACTGCAAAAGGGATATGGTCGTGTTCATGAGGCCTAATCCACAGAGTGAAGTATTCCCTGGTCAGCCCTGCTCCTTAGCTGTGTTACAGATCCACGGCTTACACTGACCCACTTTCTGCCAGAGAGGAAAGGGTGGAGCCAGTCCTGCCTAGCAATGTCAACTAGGAACCTCCCACTCGATTCATATGCAGCCTATGGGACATAAAATGCACCAACTACAGTGACATTAACACTTGCAGTGGGACGCTGTGGATATATAAATATATGAATATATTAGATGATGATTTGTTCTTTTTGATTTGTATTGAAATGCACCAATAATTATGTCTGTTTTAAGTCATATATCACATCAATGCTATTTTTGAATACATGCAGGTGACCCTGTTGGACTTGTGGCGGAGAATCTGGTCAATCTGCTGAACTTGCCAGATGGATGCTGTGAACAAAGCCTGGGGAGTATGATTGCCGTTGCACATATGCTAAAATATTTCAACTCTACTGGAGATTTAGATAATGAACTTTATGAAAAAGCAAAAAGTTACCTCGCTGTTCGTAAGTATGACCTTCTAAGATGATGTGCCAAGGATGGCCCCGTGGTCATCATTTATATGGGCAGAGTAGCAGCATAGATATATTACAGAACAAGACGGAAATAGTCAAAGTTAGTCATAGATGTCTATGCAGTTATATCAGACGTCGGGGGAGAGAGTGGAGAGGCCCCTATACGGATGAGATTAGTGGCTAGTCTCCTCAAAATCTGCAGCTTTGGAAAGTGCAGGAGTTCTATCTCCTGTGTATGGTCACCTTCAGGGCCCATGCATACTGTCATGAAGCCGGTACACCCGATACTGCTTTCTCAGTTTGGTGCTGTGCAGCCACCACACACTAAGGTGCCAGCTTTGGTGGATATATGATGCAGCATTCGTCAAGCTATCCAGAGGGGCACACTACATCATTAATATAGCACACCTACATCAGCGTGCCCAGTGTGGCATGGTAGATTATAAGGGTAGTGTGTCAGCTGTTGGCTTGGCAAATACTACCGTACATCCGTCTATATGGCGTCCAGTGGAACATGTCAAGTTATTTTGCTGTTGGATTCCTTAAGAAGGCTCTGTAGCTTGGTAGTTGAAATTGTAAAATTGGACTACAAAGAGCTTGGGGCACATTTAGGCCTCATGCACACGAACGTGTGTCGGCCGGGCCCATATTGCAGCCCGCAAACAGCAGGTCCGCCATTTACGGCCCCATGGATGCGGACCCATTCAATTGAGTGCTTCCGTGGGGTTACCCTCTATGTCTCCGCACTGCAAAAAAAATAGAACTTTTTCAATTTTTTTGCGTTGTGGACGAATCACGGACCCATTCAAGTTGAATGGGTCTGGATCCATCTACAGAATCCGCATGGATACTGCCCTTGCAAATTGCGGTACCAAATGCATGGAACGTCCGGCACACATTTATGAGACTGTCAGCTGTAATTTGAGGGTATTTACATCCAAATCAGGTGAACGGTGCAGGATCTACAACAGTTTGCATATGTGCCTCCCACTTGTTAAGAGACCAAATGTAATGGGACAATTGGCTTCTCATCTGTTCCATGGCCAGGTGTGTGTTATTCCCTCATTATCCCAATTACCCTCAAATTAAAGCTGACAGTCTGCAGGTAAAGCACATCTTGTTTGTTTAATTTCCAATCCATTGTGGTGGTGTATAGAGCCAAAAATGTTAGAATTGTGTCTATGTCCCAATATTTATGGACCTGATTGTATTGTCTACCGTTGCACCAAGTAAACAACTTTGCAGCAGAGCTGGAAGAAGAATGGAGACTTTTGACTTAAAGGAGTTATCCCACAAAAAGTATTATGATGCAATGGATAGGGCTTTGCAAATAAAGTATTATTGCACTATACATGCAATAAAAATATAGTTTTTTTAATTTTTATGTACAGGACATTTTCCTCTCTGGCAGCGCCCCTGCTGTTTATCCTTTTGGTCTACCTTCTGATGCATTTGGTGATGGCCTAACATGCTCAGTAGCTTCCCTGCTCCCCTCAGTAATCTCATAGTGATGTAGGTGAAGCGGACCAGACTCTTTTTCTTCATTCATCCCTACTTGGATGGTGGACAAGGAAATTGTGGGGGCCTTACATACTATATGTATCTCTGAGGCTAAATGTAAGGGATTATTTTCTATGCAGTGGAGGAAAGGGTTAACAAGAACTAATTACAATGCATCCTGAAAAATGCAGTTGCTTGATTGTCTCATGTGAGCTGCTGCCCACCCACTGTAAGGGAAAAACGTCCTCCAGAGTTATTAAATAAGTTTTACATTTGTGGGATAACCCCTTTAAAGCTCTCCCAAGGCAATGTTTCCTCCCTTGCAAAATAATGAGGTCATCAGGACTATGGAAATAGTTGTGCTGCTACAGTAGTTTCGATAACTACCATTTACTTGTATGAGAGCTATGGAAATAGCCTAGAGTAGCCTGCTCGGCTGCCTTTATGGTCCCCACCACCTCTGGCAGTAGCATCCAGGGGCAGGATAGGACAGGGAGGTCCTGTTCTAGAGATAAGTGTAGGTCCCAGAGGTGGGACCCATGGATAGGCCATAAGTGTCTGAGATGGAAATACCCCTTTAAATGAGAGAAGAACATGTCAAGTGTTCTTACCAAACAATGCTTTCGCAGTAAGGATCAACTTCTGAATCTATTCCACATGTAAATGGAACATTAGGCCCTGTTTTAATTGGTCTTTTTTATGTTTAGAATATGCTCGACAGCTTGGGTGCAGACAGTTCGATGGCTACTACTCTGTCTTCCGCAGTTCCACTGTGCTGAATTCTTGGTAAGGGCAAAGTGATATATTTGGCCTAATGTCAGTGTGCTGCATCAAAGGTCTCAGGACCACATGGCTGAAAAATTGGGAAAGCCAAAGTTATGGCTCATAGTAGCCAATACGGAAGCAGCGCTTCACTTTTTGTCGACACTAGGTGTCGTAAACGAGGCCGTCGTGGTTTTGTGACTTTGGTGCCCCTGTCGTTTTTGTTTCAGGTTGAACATAAATACGTTCTGGGCATTTGAGCTGATCAAATCAATTACTTATGTGGATACGGACATCCAGAAACAGACACTGCTACTAATGGGCAAAGAACAAAACTTGGAAACTGGCTGTTTCCATCCCAAAGGGTCGTTTTTCACAATCCAGGACCAGGTAAATTCCATGATCGTGTAGACATAATTACAGTTTTCAATTTCAGAGCAATTTGTTGCGTGAACAGGATAGACCATGATTATCAGATTGTTAGGGGTCCGACACACGTCATCCAAGCAATCAGCCGTTCTGCAGTAGCTCTAGCACCTGAACTACACAGCCCCATCCATTACGTTGAGCTGGTTACTGCAATAGTCACTTCAATGGGAGCAGTACTGCAGTAACCAGCTCTGTCCACTACACAAGTGGTGGCGGCGGCGTGTAGTTCCAGTACCTCAGTCACAACAATACATCTTGACAATGATCTCCAGTTATGTGGGGTGTCCGATTCCTGCTGATCAGATATTGATAGCCCATACTGAGAATAGGCCATCAATATAAATGTATCAAAAAACATCTTTAAAGGGGTTGTCCAGCCAATAATATTGATGACCTATCCTCAGGATAGGTCATCAATATCAGATCGGCGGGGAACTGACACCTGGGACCCCGACCAATCAGCTGTGAGACGAAGAGGCGCTGCTCCTAGCAAGCACTGCTTCCTCGTCATCACACTACATCTCGTCTCTAATGGAGCGTAGTGTAATTATAGGAGCGGGCATCTGTATTACAACGCACTTCCGAGACAAAATGCAATGTAGCTGATCGGCGGAGGTGCCAGGTATCGGACCCTCGCCGATCAGATATTGATGAAATATCCTGAGGATAAGTCATCAATATTATGGGCTGGATAACCCCTTTAACCCCTCCCCAGATCCGCTATACATATACGACAGATGTCAGGTCTTTATGTGCCCACTCAGGAGCTGGGCTGGCGCTCATAATCACTGACTGCCTGTTGTTTTAAACAGTTCGTGATTAGCAAAGTTTGTATCAAACATAGTGAATCTCCCATAGTTTGCAATGCTAAATCGTTGCAGTCTATGGGAGAAGAGATCAGACGATGTCCCTTAAGGGGGGCTGAAAATAAATGTAAAAAAAAGATAAAAGTTTTAGCCCTTTGAGGATCATAAGATTACAGTCATCAATATAAAAATAATTATATTTTTTTACCTTTAAGAATGTATTTGAACAATAAATAAAGCTAGATCCATTTGTTGATAAGAACTAATATTTTGACTCAAACCAAAAAAAAAAAAAGTATTTTAAGTTCTTAATCAGATTATACAGGCAATTAAAAACAATGGACAAATACGTCCCTTCCTTGGTCCTCAAAGGGTTAAAAAAATATAAAAAGCAATACAAATTCAAACCACCCCCTTTTCCCATATTAAAAATAAAAACAAACAATTAAAAATAAACATCATAGCTATCATCGCTTCCCAAAATGCCCAAACTATTAAAATATAAATGTATTTATCGCGTACAGTGAATGCCGTAATGAAAAAAAAAAACTCACAATGGCTGATTTGCCATTTTTTGGTATCTTCACTTCAAAAACTGAATACAAAATTATCATAAAGTCATACACACCCCAAAATGGTATCAATACAAACTACAGATTGCCCTGCAAATCTCAACTTCCCCATTCCACCTCATTTGGATTGTTTTTTCCAGGTTCCCACTACATTGCATATAATATTAAACTGGCTGACATTAGCGATGTGCTAATGTCAGCTGCACCTAACTAGGCTATTCTTGTGATTATTCATGCCCCCGTTACTGCAGAATTCTTACTTTTATAATATGCAAATTAGCCTTTAGGAGGAGGGGGGGGGGGCGTTGCTCCTGCTCCTAGGGGCTTCGTTCTCCCACCTCATTACACACCCTCCGAGTCTTGATTGACAGGCCCAGGCAGCGTTCACATCCTCCTGCCGGCCCTGTGCTCTGGGGAAATCTTGCGTGGTTCAGTATTCGGCACAGGCGCAGTGAGCTGCCAGCTTCCTCACCGCTCCTGAGCCGAATACTGAACCACGCAAGATTTCCCCAGAGAACAGGGCCGGCAGGAGGATGTGAACGCTGCCTGGGCCTGTCAATCAGGACTTGGAGGGTGTGTAATGAGGTGGGAGAACGAAGCCCCTAGGAGCAGGAGCAACGCCCCCCCCCCCCCCTCCTCCTAAAGGCTAATTTGCATATTATAAAAGTAAGAATTCTGCAGTAACGGGGGCATGAATAATCACAAGAATAGCATAGTTAGGTGCAGCTGACATTAGCACATCGCTAATGTCAGCCAGTTTAATAGTGAAAAGTCTAGTGACAGAAACCCTTTAAAGGGTGTCATTAGAAAGTACAACTTGTCCAACAACAACAAAAAAACAATCCCTTATTTAGCTCTGTGAAGGTAAAATACATAAAACGTTATGGCTCTGGGAAGGCAGGGAGTCAAAAAAAAAAGAAAAAAAAGAAAATAAAAATCACTGAATCGGGGTGGGGTTAACTTGGACCATTGGGCTAATCAGTGCTTAACTGTACAATTTTCTTCTTCTCATAGGATAATAAGAATACTTATACCCATTTTACAGCGTATATGGTAATACGATTAATAGTAGATGAGCCGTACAGCAATGGGGTGAGTAAGGTATAAGATGGGAGACACACAGCAACGTATTGTAAGAACTAGAAGGGTTATCATTTTTCTGCTTAATTTTTTTCAGTGTTTCTTGATTTTTTCTAAATTGCAACTATTCTTTCAGTAAAATAATCCACAAGGGATTTTACTATCATCCTACAGTACCATCCAGTTGCACCGCCCTTTACTAATGTACTATGTAGAACATTATTAAAGGAAACCCGTGACCACTTTACAGCCCTGTTCATCAAGTCCTCATGGATGTTTTTGGCAACTTTATCCGATGGCTAACTTTGCAGAGAAGGGGGCAAGAGATCTCATGCTCAGCCTCGATGGACGACTCTCAGTCAGACTTGATGCACCTGGGATTCCAAGCATACAGCTTCGTCTGGTGTTTTTGGTGCCTGCACAGGGAGGCTCTGAGACTGACAATGGCGCATGTGCGTCAGGCGTATCATGACTTAAACAACCTAAAGTGATGTTCATCAAGGCTGAAGACACAGGATGGGAGTGTGGAAAGCTTGACTTGGAGAGTGAGGTCCACTCAGTCAGACTCAATATGCCTGACATCGTCTAGTGTTTTTGGTGCCTGCGCAGTGAGCCCAAGTGCTGAGAAACTGGTTTCAAAGGCTCACTGCTCAGGCTCCAAAAACACTAGACAATAGGCAATAGCACATGTTCAGACGCATTGTGTCTAACTTAAACAAACTGAGAGAAGTCCATCATTACTGAAGAAATGGTATGGGAGTGCGGCAAGATTGACTTCAAGCTTGAGGTCCGCTGCCATCTTGACTTCAACATTTCTATACAGCATGTGGGGAGAATAAACATGTTTTTCTACAAAATGAGCCATCAGACAAAGTAACACAACACATCCATGGGGTACAGAGCTGTAAGGTACTCCAGGTTGGGGGACTGTTATGTTGGCGAAAGGTTCACATTAAAAACCTTTCCTTAATGCCAGTAAGCTGCCATAAAAGACAGACAAAAGAGTAAGGCAGAGCATATAGTTTTGTCATTTTTAAGAATCCTAAACTATAAATTTCAGATGTTACACGTTTTACTGGAAATAAGGAAGTTGATCCAAGAAATACACTCGCCTAAAGAATTATTAGGAACACCTGTTCTATTTCTCATTAATGCGATTATCTAGTCAACCAATCACATTGCTGTAGGGTTGCTACAGTTGCTTTAATGCATGTAGGGTTGTGGTCCTGGTCAAGACAATCTCCTGAACGCCCAACTGAATGTCAGAATGGGAAAGAAAGGTGATTTAAGCAACTTTGAGCGTGACATGGTTGTTGGTGCCAGACGGGCCGGTCTGAGTATTTCACAATCTGCTCAGTTACTGGGATTTTCACGCACAACCATTTCTAGGGTTTACAAAGAATGTTGTGAAAAGTGAAAAACCTCCAGTATGCGGCAGTCCTGTGGGCGAAAATGCCTTGTTGATGCTAGAGGTCAGAGGAGAATGGGCCGACTGATTCAAGCTGATAGAAGAGCAACGTTGACTGAAATAACCACTCGTTACAACAGAGGTATGCAGCAAAGCATTTGTGAAGCCACAACACGCACAACCTTGAGGCGGATGGGCTACAACAGCAGAAGACCCACCGGGTACCACTCATCTCCACTACAAATAGGAAAAAGAGGCTACAATTTGCACGAGCTCACCAAAATTGGACTGTTGAAGACTGGAAAAATGTTGCCTGGTCTAATGAGTCTCGATTTCTGTTGAGACATTTAAATGGTAGAGTCTGAATTTGGCGTAAACAGAATGAGAACATGTATCCATCATGCCTTGTTACCACTGTGCAGGCTGGTGGTGGTGGTGTAATGGTGTGGGGGATGTTTTCTGGGCACACTTTACGCCCCTTAGTGCCAATTGGCCATCGTTTAAATGCCACGGGCTACCTGAGCATTGTTTCTGACCATGTCCATCCCTTCATGACCACCATGTACCCATCCTCTGATGGCTACTTCCAGCAGGATAATGCACCATGTCACAAAGCTCGAATCATTTCAAATTGGTTTCTTGAACATGACAATGAGTTCACTGTACTAAAATGGCCCCCACAGTCACCAGATCTCAACCCAATAGAGCATCTTCGTGCCCTGGATGTGCATCCCTCAAATCTCTATCAACTGCAAGATGCTATCCTATCAATATGGGCCAACATTTCTAAAGAATGCTATCAGCACCTTGTTGAATCAATGCCACGCAGAATTAAGGCAGTTCTGAAGGCAAAAGGGGGTCCAACACAGTATTAGTATGGTGTTCCTAATAATTCTTTAGGTGAGTGTAGGTCGTCGTGTTTTTTTTTTTTCTTTTTTGTGTGTGCCTTTTTTGTTTTTTTTCATAACTTGGCCACAAATAATGATCCACATGGGCACAGTAGGACATGTCAGGCTGTATCTCATATTACATATTTCTTACAGGAGCCATTGTTACAAGGTGGTCTGAAGTGTCTCCAGGCAGCTGATTTATCATCTCTGGATACTTATACACTTGCCTATTTATACCATGCTGCGGCTCGTGCTAATCTACCAATGGTCAACAACTTGCACAACCTTGTGTTACAGCGGGCTGTTGCTGAAGGTAAACCTATGGCATTTCTTTTCTAAGTGAAATACACTATAACCTCAGCTATGATATGACCATCAGCTGATGATGCCCCGGTAAAATGATAAATCGGTTTTATGGACCAAGCGGACCCCACAAGTCCACCTTTATTACACATAACTTGCCCGCAGAAGAAAGTTTGTAATATACTTACCATTTCGAAGTTGTATGGATGGGCCACCCAGGAAACTGGTCACGTAACGCTCCTCCTCTGAAAAGCCAGCTTCCGCTGACGTCACGTCCTTTACCAGGTTTTCATCCTGGGCTGTGGATGGGAAGTCATTTCCTTTGTGGATAGAGCCAGAACTATACCTTTTCTTGGTGCATGCGCAGATGAAGTGGATTAAGTGTGCGCATGCGCCAGGAAGAGGAACAGTTTTGACTCAAATCACAGCATAAGTGACATCCTGTCTAAAGCCCAAGCCGGAAAACTGGTAAAGGACATGATGTGAGCAGAACCTGGATTTTCAAAGGAGAATGGGGTTCATGGTAGACTGATCCACGAAAGTTTAGGGAGGTAAATATATTACAAACTTTCCCCATCTGCCATGTAATTAAGGTGGTTTTGTGGAATGCTCTGGGTCCCAAAAATCCACCTGAAAGAGCACCTGTTTTATTGTTATACTAGCATCCAGTTGTTACCATATTCAAACATTTCGAGAAAGAATAAAGAAGGAAGTCACAAGAGAGATTCTAAGAAAAGATGCTTAAGAATATATCACTAGAGGATAGTAACCACATAATACTGCCATATGTTGGTCAAATAACACTTCCATTCAGTTGTCTTAATAACAATTCTACACGGTGCCCCTATAATCAACATAAACTGTAAAAATAATAGACTGTGCAGTGCCTAAGTAGTAGTGCCAGGCAATGCATAAGTAAATACCTCAGAATACCAGTGGCGCCCCCTTCAGCAGGGGCAGCTGATGTACCCCGTGTGAGAGCATAGGTCGCACATTCCTAAGGCCAGCCCTACCTCTAAACTGTGCGACCTACTGTAAAACGGAAAGAGCTAGCATACACTGTCATGTAGCAGCTGCCGTATGTGGCTGATAAAACCCCAGGGGCAGGGTTTTCATATAGATTGTTAATTGACTACATGATTATGCCGATAATACCTGAAAAATGCATGGCCATTAATAATCATGCTATTGAAGGTTTGTGGATAGAACTGCTGTATTAATTATCCGCACACTCATGCAATTTAAAAAACTTGCCTCATGCATGTAGGCCTGACTTTTTGACCACAGCGATATGGCTCCATACCCTCAAATAAATATGCCATCAATACCACCAATATAATACCAGTCCATCCTGCCTGCAAGGTTATTAAAAGGGTTTTCTGGAAATTAGATATTAATGGCCTATCTTCAGGATAAGTCATCAATATCAGAACGATGGGTACTGACACCCGTCACCTCAACCAATCGGTTGTGTTGGAAATCCACCGGTGCTGGGAACTACACAGTGAACGTCGCAGGAAGCAGAAGGTTCCATTTACTGTGTAAGAAGTACTGTAGCTCGCCTCCCATTCAAGTGAGCTGCCGGCGTTGAAATCTACACAGTGCATGGAGTCTTCCATCCACTGTATAGTTTCCGGCGCTAGGGTCTGCCCAAAACAGCTGATTGTGGGGGTGCCAGGAGTTGGATCCTCATTGATCTGATATTGAAGAGATATCTTAAGGATTGGTCATCAATATATAAGTCCTGAATAAACCCTTTAATTCAGTTTGAGGACCTCAAAGGGGTTCTGTACCTTTTTATAACTGATGATAGTTCATCACCATGTGATCAGTGGGGGTTCGAGAAGACAGCAGTGCTCGCAGTAGCGCTGTGGCTTTCTCACTGTTTCCCACAGGCCAGTGATATGAAGACTATTATCACTGGCCTGGAAGTGGCTCAGCCCGTATTCACTTCAAAGGAGCTGGGCCCAGGCCAGTATTACTAGTCGTGACGTCACTGGCCTGCAGGAAACAGCGAGAAGGCCACGAGCACCGCTGTCTCTTCAAACAGCTGATCGGGGACCGGGGGACTACTTCCAAAGTTAATAGAAAAATATGTGCCCAACCCCGAGGCTAGATGGGAATTCTATTCATAAACAGAGCATTTATACATACCTATTAAAATCAGTTCAAGTGAGTCTTAGGAGTAAAGGTGGATTTACTAAAATGTCTTGTTTATGCCCATCTCATATTGTCTTACCTTTTAGGTGGGACAGTACACTGGCAACGTGAAAACTCACCCCCAGGAAGGACACTTTATTACAAGTGCCTTTCAGCAAACGTGGACATCACAGCAAACATGATGTTGGGTATGATCAAGGGCCCCAAAGAAAATCAAGATCTTAATTTGCTTGGCCAAGCAGCAACATGGCTGTCTCAGTGTCAGAATTCCAGGGGTGGTTACTCATCCTCACTGGTAATCAAAGGACGAACAATCCAGAATACTGTATATATTGTCAGCTTCTTAAAAAGCAAACTGGAAGAGTAAGTCGATATTGCCTATTTCCTTTAGGATACAGCATCGGGCGTTGAAGCCATGACTGAGTTTGGTAGACTGGTCAATGTCAAGGGCACCGATTTTGAGGTTATTGTGAGTCAAGGAGATAAGGAAGTTGCCCGAATAAATGTAAACTCAGAAAACAAGATGGTGGTTCATAGAGTGAACCTGCCCGTTGTATTTGAGATAATCAAACTTTCCGCCACTGGGACAGGCAACTTCCTCACACAGGTAAGATTGCAATCAAAGTGACCATATACTGTATTCATACTTTTATTATCACATCTTAGGGCAGGCACCATAAATTTCCATGCCCCATACAAAGGTCAGGTCTCTGTAAGTCTGTATGTCTTGGGTCAATGCCATGCCTCTTTGACTGCTGATAGTTTATTCCGCCAATTCTAAAAGAGGCATGGCTAGCTGAAGGAAACCAATATACTTGTCCACATCAGCTTGCTAAGAGAAAAAGACAACGAACGCCCCAAAAATTCTAGAAATTCACTTGCCACAGCAGAACTTGACAGAAACCCTGTAAGGTTTCCATCCACACTGGCGCAATCCAGTGACTTTTTTTATCTACTCTGTCTGCCTGATTCTCAGGACAAGAAGCCGGCGGTCAGGTGGTAGTTCTGCCACACCATAGACAATTGACAGGGCATGGACAGAGCTATAGTTTTGCAATAGCTGGAAAGGCACAAGTTGGTAACTAAAACCCTAGAACAAAAATAGACCTTTCTTATACTAGATGTTGTTCGACAGAAAGAGATGAGTTTATCTTTGTTTTAATGAATGTTGGGACAATCAGAATATTACTGTAGTTTCCCTGCATAACCATTTATTGAATATGCATGACTCCAAATTGTTCCTATTTTACCGATGCAAATGTGCCCCAAAGCTAGTGTTTCTGGGAAGCTTTTCTGTGTGGATCGGCGGCAGGGCTTTTACCCTTCTTCGAATAGGGTTTGACATGTTGGGATGTATGAATTTGTCAATTACCAACAACACCTTCAAGTAGTAACTGTATGTTTCTCTATCTAGATAACATCGAAATTCAACACCAGGATATCAAATGAAGACAGCTCATTCACACTGAATGTTACTACACGGGCTGAAACCTGTACTGAAGGTGTAGCTCCAGTTATTTACACTGATATCTGTTCCATGTAAGTCTCTGCAGGCACAATACTGACTCTATGCCAAAATATTGTATTTTAAAGGCGTTGTCCACTTGACAATGCTATTTTATTAGAAAGGCCCTCATATAAATTGACCACAGGGTGTTCAGATCCTCATAAATCATCTGTAAAATGTGGAGAAACCTGGAAGCAAGTGTTGATTGCCTCCACAGAATGAGTGGTGCTTTGTGGTTCCAGCACTGACTTCCAAAGACAGAGGTACATCTAAGAGCTGATTGGCAGGGATGTGAGTTGTGAAACCTTCATTAATCAGCTAATGATAGCCTATCCTGAGGATAGGGCATCATTTACTAAATACTGGACAACCCCTTTGATTTCAATTACTGTCTGTCTAGAGTGAAAGATGCTCTTTGTAGCTTCTGTTCAATCTGGCTAATCAATGAGAAAACTAATAGATATGTTCCCCAAGTCATATTGTGAATTGCTATTTTTTTAAAAATCTTGATTAAGATCATGGGTTTGATGTCTCAGTTAGAGTCTTGGGTTATACACTGAATGTGTTTATACAGGTCAATTTAAGTTCTGTTTATTCCACCTCTTTGAGAAAGGAGACCCAACCGTAGTTACTCCCAACCTCTGTGCAGGACTCTCCTCTCCAGAAGAACAGAATTTTTAGCAAACACCAGGATAGGGAATTCACCCCAAGGTTATAGATAATTATGAAGTTCCTCCTGTCCTACCAGCTTCATTATGAGGGCCCATATTGATAATGGCTATTGCTCTTTTCTGTGTATCCCTATAATCTTATGATGTCTATTAGTGATGAGCGAGCATGCTCGGCTGCACTGCTGTTTGGCTCGAGCATTGCTATGCTTGGCAGATCCGAGTGCTTGGCCGAATAATTCAGGTGCTCGAATACTATTTAATACAATGGAAGTCAATGGGAGAACCCCATGCAACCCCTGCTCGGAAGAGAAGATGGTGTCTGATTCATAGAAAAAAGGTTAGAAATTGATGGAAACCCCATCAAAATTGTTTGGCAACAGCATTAAGAGGATAGCTGGATGCATCTTGGACTTCTGTTACGTACGACATACAATAGACAACCACATAAAGGCTATATGCCAAAAGCCAGGTATGTACAAGCCATCCATGAGACAGATAACAGCCAGCATACCTTACCATGGCAGCCTTGGGTACTATGAGATATTCCAAACCAGCTCTCATCTGACTGAGAACCAGTAAACCTCAAAGTTATTTTGTATCTGTTGGATGGCTTGGGTGGACCTGCACACCTAGATCAATATCATTAGGGCGACAAATGTTTTTCTGATTGTCCTGATATAATATTCAATAACCTTTCTATACAGTTTTGTCATGTAAAAAATAATTTGCATAAACATGGGCATATGGGAAAAACATGCAAATGAACAGATTCTCTCATGAATAGCGCCCTCTATTAGTTGCATAGTGTTCTGACAAGACTATTCACTCACAACAGCGAAGCTGTTCATGAGTCATGAATCATGATATACAGGGGAACTCCTCACACACACACCCTACCCCTAGCAGGGGGTGGGCTACACTAACTCTAACTTCCTTCTCCACCCATGCTGCAGGATGTGGGAACAGCCCACTCTCTCCACAGAGGGGGAGCTAAGCTGGAATCATCCATTCCAGCCTAGATACACTAAACTGGGACTTGTACCTTGCCAAAGTGTTGCTGCCACCTGCTGGTAAACCTGGAAAATTAAAGGAACAATTGTGCTTAACATGGTTTTACATGCACATTTGTGAAGACATAATATAAATTACATCAGTTGACAATATACAGGCTCTTAGAAGATAGTAGTGGGGTAGAGGCGTGTGGTAACACAACTCTGGGGTGTTACAACTGGTTCTCAGTCAGATGAGAGCTGGATTGGAATATCTCATAGTGCACAAGGCTGCCATTGTAAGGTATGCTGGCTGTTATCTGTCTCATGGATAGATGGATGGCTTGTACATACCTGGCTTTTGGCATATAGACTTTGTGTGGTTGTCTATTGTATGCCGTACATAATAGGAGTCTAAGACGCATCCAGATATCCTCTTAATGCTGTTGCCAAACTATTTTGATGGGGTTTCCATCAATTTCTAACCTTTTTTATTATCCAGACACCCTCTTCTCTTCCGAGCAGGGGGTGCCTGCTTGTCTCCCATTGATTTCCATTATACTCAGGCGCTCGGCCGAGGACACAAATATAGCAATTTGTTTGGGCTGAACACCAGAATACTTTGGTGCTTGATCATTACTAATGTCTATGTATTAAGGCTTAAGTTTTGTTACTAGAAAAATGTATTGGTTAAAGAAGGTCACTGTACTGACCAAAGCTGATGGATCACACTCTATATTTAGGCTGATTGGGTTCCAGGCAAATTTTTGGGATTGAACACAGAAGCTAATGGTGGGAAAAGTAGAATTCATGGCTCTGGTCAAGGTCAGAACTTTGTTAGAAGTGAAAAAAAAAAGTCAGGAAGTTACCCACTCAAAATACTGTTTGTGGCTGTGCTGGGATGGTTGCCATACTGACCAGTCAATCCCTGGCTGGTTGACCTATAAGTAAGGCTTAAAGCTGAGCTGATCAGGTTCCTGCCTCAGTGTCCACTCCCAGAGCTAGTAGGGGATTTAACATTGCTACTCGATGATTGCAATCACCTGTGATTTTGCTCCCTGGCTCCATTGTTTAGGCACTAAGAAATATTAATTTCATCTCACTATTTGTTTTCTTTTCTTAGGTACACAGGAAGTAAAAACCAAACCAATATGGTACTTGTTGACATTAAAGAATTGACTGGGTATACAACTGACAGAGGATTAGCTTACACGGTGAGATATAAGGATTTTGGAAGTCATAAGATTTGATACTGTTACGAGCCCGTACCCACGCGGTCCTTATATCCCCTGTGGGACAAACATCGTGCCATTAACCATGCCATGTGGCGTCCTAGTTGCCTTCATCCCTTGCATGCTACTGTCTCTATGCTACTCCCTTAGGGCACTACCAAATACTTTCACAGCCAATGGCTAAGGATCCCTGGACTTGGGTACTCGACGCACACTCCCCACTCAGAGGGCATCTGAGCTTTAGGTTCCCTGGTGACCAGCAAAGGTGTTTTGGAAGTCTAGTACTTCTGCAATTCTCTTGCATCTTGCCAGCATTAGTCACTGCCTGTGATCCTGTTGTTCTCCTCTTGTTCTTCCCAGCCTCCCTATGTGTTCCTTAACCTCCAGTTCAAGCTTTATTTGTATTTAAAGGCTATGTACAGCTTCAGGGGCATTTTTTATGATTGCATTTGATTCATTTTGGGCTAAAAATTATTTTTTCAATTGGTCTTTATTAAAAATGCTAAGTCGTTTCTGAGATGCAAGAGTTAAAACATCAATCTATCTGAAAGCTTTCAGTTCTGTTCTCTTTGAATCCCTTCAGGTGACGGCTCATATGGGGTTCTTATCTACAACCTCCTGACCTCATATACACTCATCAAACTGATAAGAATATACTGTAGCTCAAAAAAGTGTTTATGAGGTCAGGAGGTCAGAGATAATAGCCCCGCACAAGCCATCAGCTGATGGGATTCAAAAAGAACAGAACTGATAACTTATATGCAGACTGATGTTTTAGCTCTTGCATCTCAGAAATGGCTGAACTTTGTTTTTTATAAAGACCAATTGAAAAAATGACTTTTAGAACAAAATGAGTAAGGCTACTTTCACACTGGCGTTTCTGGGTCTCACAAGCGGCCCAAAACGGATCAGTTTAGCCCCAATGCATTCTGAATGGATAAGATACCAGACGGATCCGCACCTAACGCAGGCGTGAAAGTAGCCTAAAATGCTATTTTAAAAAATGCCAATGAAGGTATACATCCCAGTCAGAATGCCTTGTTTGGACTCCTCCCAAGTTCCCACCCTTCCCTGCTTGTGTAACTAACACTACCCTGCATTCCAGTGTATCCTGTGTTGCTCGGATGCTATAAGAATCTAAAAAAAACTGTATTACCATCTACAGTGATCTAGAATTAAAAAAATGTCTAGAAAAATTTAGGAGCCGAATTAAAATTTTTGTCACTAAATTTAAAGTACATAAAATTATAATAAAAAAAAAAAGACTTGGAGAAGGAAGTGAGACGCAGGTCACAGTAGTGAGCCAGCTCTACTTACAGCATACTGGCTGCCAACACTACAGAACGTATAGAAGGATAGAGCACCACATACTTCTTACATCCAGTGACCTCTCCTGTGATGTAGACATTCTTTCCTCATCTTTTCCATTTGACAAATTCTTTCAGCCGCGTCTCGTCTCTGCGGAGATTGTTACACAGACATGTTAGCTTTCTCAATTTTTCAATCAACCTCCCCACCTTTTCAACACACACTCCCAATTGTGCTCACTGTGCTCCTAAATGCACCCAAATACTAAACTGCTGAAAAGAGTGACCCCAGTAGAAATAATGAGCCCTATAGTGCCTCTAGCAATTATAATGCCTCCTAGAACGCTCCCTAGTAATAATAATGTCTGATAAAATGCCCTCAGTAATAATTATAAAACCCTACATTGTGCTTCCAGTAATAATGCCTGTGTCCCAAAGAATAATGTCCCCCAATATGTCCCTATAACAGAAATGCCCCATACAGTGCCTCCAGCATAAATACCCCCTATTTTACCTCAAGTAAAAATGTAATCATAGTACCCTTAGTATTAATAGTGCCCCCAGTAATAATGCCCCTTTAAAAACAAAATTCCCAGTAATGCCCCTTATAAAGCTACAGTATAAGCCACCAGTAATGCCCCTCATACTGTTCCTAGTATTAAAAATTCCCCTAGAGTACCCCCAATAATGCTGCCAGTTATGTGCCCCACTGTGCCCCCAGTAGCGATGTTGCCCCCAGTGCCCCTTCAGTAATACTGTCCCCCACAGTGCTTCTATAGTAGTAGTGTCCCCCACAGTGCTCCTGCAGTAGTAATGTTCCCCATAGTGCCCCTTCAGTAGTAATATCCCCCAAAGTACTCCTTTAGTAGCAGTGTCCTCACTGAGCTCTTCCAGTAGTAATATTCCCCAGAGTGCCCCTTCAGTAACACTGTCCCCCACAGTGTTCCTACAGTAGTAGTATCCTCCACAGTGCCCCTCCAGTATTATTGTCCCAACAGTGCCCCTCCAGTAATAATGTCCCTCCCAGTGCCCCTCCATTAGTAATGTCCCTCCCAGTGCTCCTCCGGTAGTAATATGCCCCACAGTGCCCCTCCAGTAGTACTGTCCCCCACAGTGCCCCTCCAGTAGTAATGTATCCCACAGTGCTCCTCTAGTAGTAATGTCCCCCACAGTGCCCATCCAGTAGTAGTGTCTCCCCCAGTAGTAATTTCCACCACAGTGCCCCTCCAGTAGTAGTGTCTCCACAGTAGTAGTTTCCACCACAGTGTCCCTGCAGTAGTAATGTCCCCCATAAAGCCTCAGTATAAGCCACCAGTAATGCCCTTTATAATGCTCCTAGCACAAACAATTCCCCTAGAGTACCCTCAATAATATTGACAGTTATACCCCCAGAGTCCCCCTCCAGTAGTAATGTCTCCCAAAGTGCGCCTCCAGTAGTAGCGCCCCCACAGTGCCCCTCAAGTAGTAATATCCCCCACAGAGCTCCTCTAGTAGTAGTGCCACTCAGAGTGCTCCTCCAGTAGTAGTGTCCCCCACAGCGCCCCCAATAGCAATGCCCCCCCCCAAGTAATGTCCTCTATAGTTCCACCACAGTCACAGTGCCCCCCCCCCCCCCCCAGTAGTAGTGTCTAGAGATAAGTGAATCGACTTCGGATGAGCACTCCGTACAGTATTAGAATGTATAGGCTCAGATGAGCCAAAGTTATTACTTTGCAAAGTCTCACGAGACTTCGGGTAATAACTTCAAAAATGTATTTATACTGTTAAAAATGTTTTCCCAAACTCTGTTTTGGGTTCCAAGTGGTACCTTGGAACTGAACCCACGTCAGGGAAAGGGTTTTTAACAGTATAAATTAGTTGTGTCTACATAGATAAACTACTGTAGTACTAGACAAGGGTCTCCAAGGCTATAATTCATAAAAGCCTTTTAGGACTGCAATTAGTGCTGAGATGAAAATCCAAAAATGTTGAGTGGTGCTGACAAGCTCTTCACATAAATGTCATTACTTATTGAAAACCTTTATGCCATGTTCTTCTTCATGTAGATGTCGTTCCCCATAACAACGAATGAAGTTGAATATAGAGACAATCACGTGCAGTTTTACCTGATGTCTGTGAGTAGTAGATTAATAACCTTTGCCTCTCCTATTTAATAAATGAGTATCACATCTATGAATACTGTATGTAATCATTCTCCTTACTGTGCAGCTTAAACCCCAGGTTGAGGTCTGCTTCACCATCACATCGTTTCTGGACAAACGGGCTTTACTCTATCAGAACAGCGTCGTTACCATATGCGATTATTATGATGCAGGTAATATGTCCAACGTAAAAAGTTATTAAGAATCATTTTAAATTGTTTTATACTTTTAGTCACTTTGAGATGACTGCACAGCGCTCAAATCATTTATGGAAGGTTTATTTTCTTTATTTTTTATTTACAGAAAATGCAGCTTTTGCTGTGTATACCTACCCCTGCTCACCTACCGCTGTGGTAAGAAAAAAACAGAATGAGTTACACAGTGGGTGTGGGCACACTGTACCACTAGAACAGATTTGGCTTGGGGCTATTCCCAAGAGTGTTCTCAAAGTTCCCACATTCAGGTCTACGGAGGGGTCTGGACTGCTGCATGGGAACCGCCAGACCACTACCTTTCAGGGTAGTGTCTGTTCAAGTGACTGCATACACAAGGGTCTAGAGACATTTATGCAAAACATCAATGGTTCAGGCAAAATCATAGACAGGATCAGGGCAATCAGAGTACATGCAATCCAATAAACAGTCTGTGGTCAGGGCAGCCATTGAAGGGTCAAATCCATATAACAATTGCAGCAAGCCCCTGAGGAGCTGTTGCAAAGTATGGGAATAGGAGTGGTAGCGGCAGCGATGAGATGTTGTGTCATAGTGTAGTTCTTCAGGACATTGCTCTCTGGGGATCGGTGCAGTGGAAAGGTAGTTTAAAGAATCAGGCCAGATGTAAGCGTATAAAATTCTCTCTTTACTTACTGCAAAATATAACTTGTGGCACATCCAGCAGTAGTAAGTACAAAGTGCAGATTCTGGCACCAGATGAGGGGATATGGTGGCTGGTTGGATGGCAATTTAAGAGCACTAGCAGGCACTTGTCCACTGTGATACAGGCTTACCGTATGTTAGTCTGGCCTGGATGTGGTTTGGGTGATGGGTGTCTTAACCGTAGGCCCCCACCTTGCAGCAGTGTCTGTAAAGCTGTATTTCACTGATCACTCTGCTATCTTGACATATTGATGATTTCTGGAAGCAGTGTTCTGGATATTGATGATCTCTCTGGAGTGTTGGCATATGGATATGGTTTCTTGAAGTAGGAGCTCTGACATTTGCTTCTTCTCCTGTCTTCCGCCTGAAATGAGCCCCCCACTCTTACTGGCAGGAAGTAGGACCAGCCCACTCCTACCAAGTGGAGAGGAACAGGATAGTTAGCACAGTTCCTGCCAACCACTATCATCTTGTTGGAATAAATGGCCAAAACATGTACTGAAAATACATATAAAACATAATAATTGCTGATAACCCCAGGTTTAAGGTACTGCACAAGCAAAAGTGGGCACACAAGCAGATGAACGTAGAATGCACACCTTTGCAAGAACTTAATTGGAAATTAATGTATTGCTCCTGATCCTGAACACCCACATAGGGGAAGGAAGTTACCCTGGGTGGCTGGCCATACGTTGGGAAAGCTTAGGGTGTGTGCACACTGGCCTCTTAAGAACTAAAGGGAGCACACACAGGTAGTGAGAGGCACTGCCAGCAAGAAGTAGACGTCAACCTCCAAGCGTTATCAGCCAAGCTACTCTTGTAGCTAGGCCAATTGGAAAGAAAGACCGGCGGGCCTGAGATACTGGAGAACAGGAACAGGGAATCGGGTGAGCAGTGTAGCACATGTGCCTGCCAAGGACAACAAACTGGCTGTGGGTAGAGTTGAGCGAACACCTGGATGTTCGGGTTCGAGAAGTTCGGCCGAACATCCCGGAAATGTTCGGGTTCGGGATCCGAACCCGATCCGAACTTCGTCCCGAACCCGAACCCCATTGAAGTCAATGGGGACCCGAACTTTTCGGCACTAAAACGGCTGTAAAACAGCCCAGGAAAGGGCAAGAGGGCTGCAAAAGGCAGCAACATGTAGGTAAATCCCCTGCAAACAAATGTGGATAGGGAAATGAATTAAAATAAAAATTAAATAAATAAAAATTAACCAAAATCAATTGGAGAGAGGTTCCATAGCAGAGAATCTGGCTTCCCGTCACCCACCACTGGAACAGTCCATTCTCAGATATTTAGGCCCCGGCACCCAGGCAGAGGAGAGAGGTCCCGTAACAGACAATCTGGCTTCATGTCAGCAGAGAATCAGTCTTCATGTCATAGCAGAGAATCAGGCTTCACGTCACCCACCACTGTAAGAGTCCATTTTCATAAATTTAGGCCCAGCACCCAGGCAGAGGAGAGAGGTCCCGTAACAGACAATCTGGCTTCATGTCAGCAGAGAATCAGTCTTCATATCATAGCAGAGAATCAGGCTTCACGTCAGCCACCAATGCAACAGTCCATTGTCAGATATTTAGGCCCAGCACCCAGGCAGAGGAGAGAGGTCCCGTAACAGAGGATCTGGCTTCATGTCAGCAGAGAATCAGTCTTCATGTCATAGCAGAGAATCAGGCTTCACGTCACCCACCACTGTAAGAGTCCATTTTCATAAATTTAGGCCCAGCACCCAGGCAGAGGAGAGAGGTCCCGTAACAGAGGATCTGGCTTCATGTCAGCAGAGAATCAGTCTGCATGTCATAGCAGAGTATCAGGCTTCACGTCAGCCACCACTGCAACAGTCCATTGTCATAAATTTAGGCCCAGCACCCAGGCAGAGGAGAGAGGTCCCGTAACAGTCAATCTGGCTTCATGTCAGCAGAGAATTAGTCTGCATGTCATAGCAGAGAATCAGGCTTCACGTCAGCCACCACTGCAACAGTCCATTGTCATAAATTCAGGCCCAGCACCCAGGCAGAGGAGAGAGGTCCCGTAACAGACAATCTGGCTTCATGTCAGCAGAGAATCAGTCTGCATGTCATAGCAGAGAATGAGGCTTCACGTCACCCACCACTGCAACAGTCCATTTTCATAAATTTAGGCCCAGCACCCAGGCAGAGGAGAGAGGTCCCGTAACAGAGGATCTGGCTTCATGTCACCAGAGAATCAGTCTGCATGTCATAGCAGAGAATCAGGCTTCACGTCAGCCACCACTGCAACAATCCATTGGCATATATTTAGGCCTAGCACACAGGCAGAGGAGAGAGGTCCCGTAACAGACAATCTGGCTTCATGTCAGCAGAGAATCAGTCTGCATGTCATAGCAGAGAATGAGGCTTCACGTCAGCCACCACTGCAACAATCCATTGGCATATATTTAGGCCTAGCACACAGGCAGAGGAGAGAGGTCCCGTAACAGACAATCTGGCTTCATGTCAGCAGAGAATCAGTCTTCATATCATAGCAGAGAATCAGGCTTCACGTCAGCCACCAATGCAACAGTCCATTGTCAGATATTTAGGCCCAGCACCCAGGCAGAGGAGAGAGGTCCCGTAACAGAGGATCTGGCTTCATGTCAGCAGAGAATCAGTCTTCATGTCATAGCAGAGAATCAGGCTTCACGTCACCCACCACTGTAAGAGTCCATTTTCATAAATTTAGGCCCAGCACCCAGGCAGAGGAGAGAGGTCCCGTAACAGAGGATCTGGCTTCATGTCAGCAGAGAATCAGTCTGCATGTCATAGCAGAGAATCAGGCTTCACGTCAGCCACCACTGCAACAGTCCATTGTCATAAATTTAGGCCCAGCACCCAGGCAGAGGAGAGAGGTCCCGTAACAGACAATCTGGCTTCATGTCAGCAGAGAATTAGTCTGCATGTCATAGCAGAGAATCAGGCTTCACGTCAGCCACCACTGCAACAGTCCATTGTCATAAATTCAGGCCCAGCACCCAGGCAGAGGAGAGAGGTCCCGTAACAGACAATCTGGCTTCATGTCAGCAGAGAATCAGTCTGCATGTCATAGCAGAGAATGAGGCTTCACGTCAGCCACCACTGCAACAATCCATTGGCATATATTTAGGCCTAGCACACAGGCAGAGGAGAGAGGTCCCGTAACAGACAATCTGGCTTCATGTCAGCAGAGAATCAGTCTGCATGTCATAGCAGAGAATGAGGCTTCACGTCACCCACCACTGCAACAGTCCATTTTCATAAATTTAGGCCCAGCACCCAGGCAGAGGAGAGAGGTCCCGTAACAGAGGATCTGGCTTCATGTCACCAGAGAATCAGTCTGCATGTCATAGCAGAGAATCAGGCTTCACGTCAGCCACCACTGCAACAATCCATTGGCATATATTTAGGCCTAGCACACAGGCAGAGGAGAGAGGTCCCGTAACAGACAATCTGGCTTCATGTCAGCAGAGAATCAGTCTGCATGTCATAGCAGAGAATGAGGCTTCACGTCACCCACCACTGCAACAGTCCATTTTCATAAATTTAGGCCCAGCACCCAGGCAGAGGAGAGAGGTCCCGTAACAGAGGATCTGGCTTCATGTCACCAGAGAATCAGTCTGCATGTCATAGCAGAGAATCAGGCTTCACGTCAGCCACCACTGAAACAATCCATTGGCATATATTTAGGCCTAGCACACAGGCAGAGGAGAGAGGTCCCGTAACAGACAATCTGGCTTCATGTCAGCAGAGAATCAGTCTGCATGTCATAGCAGAGAATGAGGCTTCACGTCACCCACCACTGCAACAGTCCATTTTCATAAATTTAGGCCCAGCACCCAGGCAGAGGAGAGAGGTCCCGTAACAGAGGATCTGGCTTCATGTCACCAGAGAATCAGTCTGCATGTCATAGCAGAGAATCAGGCTTCACGTCAGCCACCACTGCAACAATCCATTGGCATATATTTAGGCCTAGCACACAGGCAGAGGAGAGAGGTCCCGTAACAGACAATCTGGCTTCATGTCAGCAGAGAATCAGTCTGCATGTCATAGCAGAGAATGAGGCTTCACGTCACCCACCACTGCAACAGTCCATTTTCATAAATTTAGGCCCAGCACCCAGGCAGAGGAGAGAGGTCCCGTAACAGAGGATCTGGCTTCATGTCACCAGAGAATCAGTCTGCATGTCATAGCAGAGAATCAGGCTTCACGTCAGCCACCACTGCAACAATCCATTGGCATATATTTAGGCCTAGCACACAGGCAGAGGAGAGAGGTCCCGTAACAGACAATCTGGCTTCATGTCAGCAGAGAATCAGTCTGCATGTCATAGCAGAGAATGAGGCTTCACGTCACCCACCACTGCAACAGTCCATTTTCATAAATTTAGGCCCAGCACCCAGGCAGAGGAGAGAGGTCCCGTAACAGAGGATCTGGCTTCATGTCACCAGAGAATCAGTCTGCATGTCATAGCAGAGAATCAGGCTTCACGTCAGCCACCACTGCAACAATCCATTGGCATATATTTAGGCCTAGCACACAGGCAGAGGAGAGAGGTCCCGTAACAGACAATCTGGCTTCATGTCAGCAGAGAATCAGTCTGCATGTCATAGCAGAGAATGAGGCTTCACGTCACCCACCACTGCAACAGTCCATTTTCATAAATTTAGGCCCAGCACCCAGGCAGAGGAGAGAGGTCCCGTAACAGAGGATCTGGCTTCATGTCACCAGAGAATCAGTCTGCATGTCATAGCAGAGAATCAGGCTTCACGTCAGCCACCACTGCAACAATCCATTGGCATATATTTAGGCCTAGCACACAGGCAGAGGAGAGAGGTCCCGTAACAGACAATCTGGCTTCATGTCAGCAGAGAATCAGTCTGCATGTCATAGCAGAGAATGAGGCTTCACGTCACCCACCACTGCAACAGTCCATTTTCATAAATTTAGGCCCAGCACCCAGGCAGAGGAGAGAGGTCCCGTAACAGAGGATCTGGCTTCATGTCACCAGAGAATCAGTCTGCATGTCATAGCAGAGAATCAGGCTTCACGTCAGCCACCACTGCAACAATCCATTGGCATATATTTAGGCCTAGCACACAGGCAGAGGAGAGAGGTCCCGTAACAGACAATCTGGCTTCATGTCAGCAGAGAATCAGTCTGCATGTCATAGCAGAGAATGAGGCTTCACGTCACCCACCACTGCAACAGTCCATTTTCATAAATTTAGGCCCAGCACCCAGGCAGAGGAGAGAGGTCCCGTAACAGAGGATCTGGCTTCATGTCACCAGAGAATCAGTCTGCATGTCATAGCAGAGAATCAGGCTTCACGTCAGCCACCACTGCAACAATCCATTGGCATATATTTAGGCCTAGCACACAGGCAGAGGAGAGAGGTCCCGTAACAGACAATCTGGCTTCATGTCAGCAGAGAATCAGTCTGCATGTCATAGCAGAGAATGAGGCTTCACGTCACCCACCACTGCAACAGTCCATTTTCATAAATTTAGGCCCAGCATTCAGGCAGAGTAGAGAGGTCCCGTAACAGAGGATCTGGCTTCATGTCACCAGAGAATCAGTCTGCATGTCATAGCAGAGAATCAGGCTTCACGTCAGCCACCACTGCAACAATCCATTGGCATATATTTAGGCCTAGCACACAGGCAGAGGAGAGAGGTCCCGTAACAGACAATCTGGCTTCATGTCAGCAGAGAATCAGTCTGCATGTCATAGCAGAGAATGAGGCTTCACGTCACCCACCACTGCAACAGTCCATTTTCATAAATTTAGGCCCAGCACCCAGGCAGAGGAGAGAGGTCCCGTAACAGAGGATCTGGCTTCATGTCACCAGAGAATCAGTCTGCATGTCATAGCAGAGAATCAGGCTTCACGTCAGCCACCACTGCAACAATCCATTGGCATATATTTAGGCCTAGCACACAGGCAGAGGAGAGAGGTCCCGTAACAGACAATCTGGCTTCATGTCAGCAGAGAATCAGTCTGCATGTCATAGCAGAGAATGAGGCTTCACGTCACCCACCACTGCAACAGTCCATTTTCATAAATTTAGGCCCAGCACCCAGGCAGAGGAGAGAGGTCCCGTAACAGACAATCTGGCTTCATGTCAGCAGAGAATTAGTCTGCATGTCATAGCAGAGAATCAGGCTTCACGTCAGCCACCACTGCAACAGTCCATTGGCATATATTCAGGCCCTGGCACCCAGACAGAGGAGAGGTTCATTCAACTTTGGGTAGCCTTGCAATATAATGGTAAAATGAAAATAAAAATAGGATTGAATGAGGAAGTGCCCTGGAGTCCAATAATATATGGTTATGGGGAGGTAGTTAATGTCTAATCTGGACAAGGGACGGACAGGTCCTGTGGGATCCATGCCTGGTTCATTTTTATGAACGTCAGCTTGTCCACATTGGCTGTAGACAGGCGGCTGCGTTTGTCTGTAATGACGCCCCCTGCCGTGCTGAATACACGTTCAGACAAAACGCTGGCTGCCGGGCAGGCCAGCACCTCCAAGGCATAAAAGGCTAGCTCTGGCCACGTGGACAATTTAGAGACCCAGAAGTTGAATGGGGCCGAACCATCAGTCAGTACGTGGAGGGGTGTGCACACGTACTGTTCCACCATGTTAGTGAAATGTTGCCTCCTGCTAACACGTTGCGTATCAGGTGGTGGTGCAGTTAGCTGTGGCGTGTTGACAAAAGTTTTCCACATCTCTGCCATGCTAACCCTGCCCTCAGAGGAGCTGGCCGTGACACAGCTGCCTTGGCGACCTCTTGCTCCTCCTCTGCCTTGGCCTTGGGCTTCCACTTGTTCCCCTGTGACATTTGGGAATGCTCTCAGTAGCGCGTCTACCAACGTGCGCTTGTACTCGCGCATCTTCCTATCACGCTCCAGTGCAGGAAGTAAGGTGGGCACATTGTCTTTGTAGCGTGGATCCAGCAGGGTGGCAACCCAGTAGTCCGCACAGGTTAAAATGTGGGCAACTCTGCTGTCGTTGCGCAGGCACTGCAGCATGTAGTCGCTCATGTGTGCCAGGCTGCCCAGGGGTAAGGACAAGCTGTCCTCTGTGGGAGGCGTATCGTCATCGTCCTGCCTTTCCCCCCAGCCACGCACCAGTGATGGACCCGAGCTGCGTTGGGTGCCACCCCGCTGTGACCATGCTTCATCCTCATCCTCCTCCACCTCCTCCTCATCCTCGTCCTCCTCGTCCTCCAGTAGTGGGCCCTGGCTGGCCACATTTGTACCTGGCCTCTGCTGTTGCAAAAAACCTCCCTCTGAGTCACTTCGAAGAGACTGGCCTGAAAGTGCTAAAAATGACCCCTCTTCCTCCTCCTCCTCCTCCTCCTGGGCCACCTCCTCTTCCATCATCGCCCTAAGTGTTTTCTCAAGGAGACATAGAAGTGGTATTGTAACGCTGATAACGGTGTCATCGCCACTGGCCATGTTGGTGGAGTACTCAAAACAGCGCAACAGGGCACACAGGTCTCGCATGGAGGCCCAGTCATTGGTGGTGAAGTGGTGCTGTTCTGTAGTGCGACTGACCCGTGCGTGCTGCAGCTGAAACTCCACTATGGCCTGCTGCTGCTCGCACAGTCTGTCCAGCATGTGCAAGGTGGAGTTCCACCTGGTGGGCACGTCGCATATGAGGCGGTGAGCGGGAAGGCCGAAGTTACGCTGTAGCGCAGACAGGCGAGCAGCAGCAGGATGTGAACGCCGGAAGCGCGAACAGACGGCCCGCACTTTATGCAGCAGCTCTGACATGTCGGGGTAGTTGTGAATAAACTTCTGCACCACCAAATTCAGCACATGCGCCAAGCAAGGGATGTGCGTCAAATTGGCTAGTCCCAGAGCTGCAACGAGATTTCGCCCATTATCACACACCACCAGGCCGGGCTTGAGGCTCACCGGCAGCAACCACTCGTCGGTCTGTTGTTCAATACCCCGCCACAACTCCTGTGCGGTGTGGGGCCTGTCCCCCAAACATATGAGTTTCAGAATGGCCTGCTGACGTTTACCCCGGGCTGTGCTGAAGTTGGTGGTGAAGGTGTGTGGCTGACTGGATGAGCAGGTGGAAGAAGAGGAGGAGGAAGCCGAGAAGGAGGAGGTGGCAACAGGAGGCAAAGAATGTTGCCCTGCGATCCTTGGCGGCGGAAGGACGTGCGCCAAACAGCTCTCCGCCTGGGGCCCAGCTGCCACTACATTTACCCAGTGTGCAGTTAGGGAGATATAGCGTCCCTGGCTGTGCTTACTGGTCCACGTATCTGTGGTTAGGTGGACCTTGCTACAGATGGCGTTGCGCAGTGCACACTTGATTTTATCGGATACTTGGTTGTGCAGGGAAGGCACGGCTCTCTTGGAGAAGTAGTGCCGGCTGGGAACAACATACTGTGGGACAGCAAGCGACATGAGCTGTTTGAAGCTGTCTGTGTCCACCAGCCTAAATGACAGCATTTCATAGGCCAGTAGTTTAGAAATGCTGGCATTCAGGGCCAGGGATCGAGGGTGGCTAGGTGGGAATTTACGCTTTCTATCAAATGTTTGTGAGATGGAGAGCTGAACGCTGGCGTGTGACATGGTTGAGACGCTTGGTGACGGAGGTGGTGGTGGTGGTGTTGGTGGTACATCCCCTGTTTGCTGGGCGGCAGGTGCCAACGTTCCTCCAGAGGCGGAGGAAGAGGCCGATGCGGCAGCAGCAGAATAGGCCGAGGCGGCAGCAGCAGAAGAGGTAGCAGGGGGAGCCTGAGTGACTTCCTTGGTTTTAAGGTGTTTACTCCACTGCAGTTCATGCTTTGCATGCAGGTGCCTGGTCATGCAGGTTGTGCTCAGGTTCAGAACGTTAATGCCTCGCTTCAGGCTCTGATGGCACAGCGTGCAAACCACTCGGGTCTTGTCGTCAGCACATTGTTTGAAGAAGTGCCATGCCAGGGAACTCCTTGAAGCTGCCTTTGGGGTGCTCGGTCCCAGATGGCGGCGGTCAGTAGCAGGCGGAGTCTCTTGGCGGCGGGTGTTCTGCTTTTGCCCACTGCTCCCTCTTTTGCTACGCTGTTGGCTCGGTCTCACCACTGCCTCTTCCTCCGAACTGTGAAAGTCAGTGGCACGACCTTCATTCCATGTGGGGTCTAGGACCTCATCGTCCCCTGCATCGTCTTCCACCCAGTCTTGATCCCTGACCTCCTGTTCAGTCTGCACACTGCAGAAAGACGCAGCAGTTGGCACCTGTGTTTCGTCATCATCAGAGACATGCTGAGGTGGTATTCCCATGTCCTCATCATCAGGAAACATAAGTGGTTGTGCGTCAGTGCATTCTATGTCTTTCACCGCTGGGGAAGGGCTAGGTGGATGCCCTTGGGAAACCCTGCCAGCGGAGTCTTCAAACAGCATAAGAGACTGCTGCATAACTTGAGGCTGAGACAGTTTCCCTGGTATGCATGGGGGTGATGTGACAGACTGATGGGGTTGGTTTTTAGGCGCCATCTGTGCGCTTTCTGCAGAAGACTGGGTGGGAGATAATGTGAACGTGCTGGATCCACTGTCGGCCACCCAATTGACTAATGCCTGTACCTGCTCAGGCCTTACCATCCTTAGAACGGCATTGGGCCCCACCATATATCGCTGTAAATTCTGGCGGCTACTGGGACCTGAGGTAGTTGGTACACTAGGACGTGTGGTTGTGGCAGAACGGCCACGTCCTCTCCCAGCACCAGAGGGTCCACTAACACCACCACGACCATGTCCACGTCCGCGTCCCTTACTAGATGTTTTTCTCATTGTTATGGTTCACCACAACAACAAATATATTATTTGGCCCAATGTATTGTATTCAAATTCAGCGGGATATAAATTTGAGGCCTAGTATTTAGGCGCTGGGTGACCGGTATGGATTTACTAACAGAATTAGACTTGGAAATGCACAGTAGCGTGTGTGTGAAGTTATTCTGAATGACCCTATGTGCACCTTGAATATTATATACCCTTTTTGGGATAGATTTCAAATAGCTCTGATATAGCAGGAACCACTAAATTATGAAATTGCTAAATTGGGAATTGTACTTCAACCCAGAACAAAAAATGTGCTTTGACGGACACTAAATAACTTTCCCAGCTACAACAGGACAGCGGTAACGAGAGATTTAGCGGGATATAAATTTGAGGCCTAGTATTTAGGCGCTGGGTGACCGGTATGGATTTAGTGACAGAATTAGACTTGGAAATGCACAGAAGCGTGTGTGTGAAGTTATTCTGAATGACCCTATGTGCACCTTGAATATTATATACCCTTTTTGGGATAGATTTCAAATAGCTCTGATATAGCAGGAACCACTAAATTATGAAATTGCTAAATTGGGAATTGTACTTCAACCCAGAACAAAAAATGTGCTTTGACGGACACTAAATAACTTTCCCAGCCACAACAGGACAGCGGTAACGAGAGATTTAGCGGGATATAAATTTGAGGCCTAGTATTTAGGCGCTGGGTGACCGGTATGGATTTAGTGACAGAATTAGACTTGGAAATGCACAGAAGCGTGTGTGTGAAGTTATTCTGAATGACCCTATGTGCACCTTGAATATTATATACCCTTTTTGGGATAGATTTCAAATAGCTCTGATATAGCAGGAACCACTAAATTATGAAATTGCTAAATTGGGAATTGTACTTCAACCCAGAACAAAAAATGTGCTTTGACGGACACTAAATAACTTTCCCAGCCACAACAGGACAGCGGTAACGAGAGATTTAGCGGGATATAAATTTGAGGCCTAGTATTTAGGCGCTGGGTGACCGGTATGGATTTAGTGACAGAATTAGACTTGGAAATGCACAGAAGCGTGTGTGTGAAGTTATTCTGAATGACCCTATGTGCACCTTGAATATTATATACCCTTTTTGGGATAGATTTCAAATAGCTCTGATATAGCAGGAACCACTAAATTATGAAATTGCTAAATTGGGAATTGTACTTCAACCCAGAACAAAAAATGTGCTTTGACGGACACTAAATAACTTTCCCAGCCACAACAGGACAGCGGTAACGAGAGATTTAGCGGGATATAAATTTGAGGCCTAGTATTTAGGCGCTGGGTGACCGGTATGGATTTAGTGACAGAATTAGACTTGGAAATGCACAGAAGCGTGTGTGTGAAGTTATTCTGAATGACCCTATGTGCACCTTGAATATTATATACCCTTTTTGGGATAGATTTCAAATAGCTCTGATATAGCAGAAACCACTAAATTATGAAATTGCTAAATTTGGAATTGTACTTCAACCCAGAACAAAAAATGTGCTTTGACGGACACTAAATAACTTTCCCAGCTACAACAGTACAGCGGTAACGAGAGATTTAGCGGGATATAAATTTGAGGCCTAGTATTTAGGCGCTGGGTGACCGGTATGGATTTAGTGACAGAATTAGACTTGGAAATGCACAGAAGCGTGTGTGTGAAGTTATTCTGAATGACCCTATGTGCACCTTGAATATTATATACCCTTTTTGGGATAGATTTCAAATAGCTCTGATATAGCAGGAACCACTAAATTATGAAATTGCTAAATTGGGAATTGTACTTCAACCCAGAACAAAAAATGTGCTTTGACGGACACTAAATAACTTTCCCAGCTACAACAGGACAGCGGTAACGAGAGATTTAGCGGGATATAAATTTGAGGCCTAGTATTTAGGCGCTGGGTGACCGGTATGGAGTTAGTGACAGAATTAGACTTGGAAATGCACAGAAGCGTGTGTGTGAAGTTATTCTGAATGACCCTATGTGCACCTTGAATATTATATACCCTTTTTGGGATAGATTTCAAATAGCTCTGATATAGCAGGAACCACTAAATTATGAAATTGCTAAATTTGGAATTGTACTTCAACCCAGAACAAAAAATGTGCTTTGACGGACACTAAATAACTTTCCCAGCTACAACAGGACAGCGGTAACGAGAGATTTAGCGGGATATAAATTTGAGGCCTAGTATTTAGGCGCTGGGTGACCGGTATGGATTTAGTGACAGAATTAGACTTGGAAATGCACAGAAGCGTGTGTGTGAAGTTATTCTGAATGACCCTATGTGCACCTTGAATATTATATACCCTTTTTGGGATAGATTTCAAATAGCTCTGATATAGCAGGAACCACTAAATTATGAAATTGCTAAATTTGGAATTGTACTTCAACCCAGAACAAAAAATGTGCTTTGACGGACACTAAATAACTTTCCCAGCTACAACAGGACAGCGGTAACGAGAGATTTAGCGGGATATAAATTTGAGGCCTAGTATTTAGGCGCTGGGTGACCGGTATGGATTTAGTGACAGAATTAGACTGGGATATGGCCAAAAAATAACCACACTATTGCTGGTTAAATGCACTTGGTGACAGGCGCAGCTTGCCCCTGATTTTGTATATGGCCAAAAAATGAACAGACTATTGCTGGTTAAATGCACTTGGTGTGACAGCTTCACCCTGATGTAGGCTTTAGCCAAAAAACAACCACACCATTGAGGGTTAAATGCACTTGGTGACAGGCGCAGCTTGCCCCTGATTTAGTATATGGCCAAAAAATGAACAGACTATTGCTGGTTAAATGCACTTGGTGTGACAGCTTCACCCTGATGTAGGCTTTAGCCAAAAAACAACCACACCATTGAGGGTTAAATGCACTTGGTGACAGGCGCAGCTTGCCCCTGATTTAGTATATGGCCAAAAAATGAACAGACTATTGCTGGTTAAATGCACTTGGTGTGACAGCTTCACCCTGATGTAGGCTTTAGCCAAAAAACAACCACACCATTGAGGGTTAAATGCACTTGGTCGCAGCTTGGATGCACTTGGTCGCAGCACCGCACAAGACACAAAATGGCCGCCGATCACCCCATAAAAAAGTGACTGACAAACGGTCTGGGCAGCCTAAAAACAGTGAGTGAGCATTTGAGTATCAGCAGCTCAATGATGCACAGCTGCAGATCGATCGATTAATCAAGTGAAGTCCTTTGGAGGAGTTAATCTGCCTAATCTCGCCCTACTGTCGCATCCGCAACCTCTCCCTACGCTAATCAGAGCAGAGTGACGGGCGGCGCTATGTGACTCCAGCTTAAATAGAGGCTGGGTCACATGGTGCTCTGGCCAATCACAGCCATGCCAATAGTAGGCATGGCTGTGACGGCCTCTTGGGGCAAGTAGTATGACGCTTGTTGATTGGCTGCTTTGCAGCCTTTCAAAAAGCGCCAAGAAAGCGTCACAAAAGCGCCAAGAAAGCGACGAACACCGAACCCGAACCCGGACTTTTACGAAAATGTCCAGGTTCGGGTCCGTGTCACGGACACCCCAAAATTCGGTACGAACCCGAACTATACAGTTCGAGTTCGCTCATCCCTAGCTGTGGGCAAGGGCCACCATCATAACAGAAGGTGTCTGTAGGTCCTTTCTATTTATATAGATTCCTCTATAGGAGTCATGTGTTGGAGGTGTCAATACCAGTAGGCTGCCTCCAAAGCCTTGTCATTTTGGTTGTGTGTCCCAAGTTGATGCTTTCAATAACAAAGAAGTCATTACTTTCGGATGGAAGCAAAATATCTGTAGTGAGTTCCCATGAACTTCACATGTGCCAATTGTTGGATTATGTCAGCTACATAGAGAAAACAGTGATCTGTTCCCAAACAAATGCAGTAAAGAGCAAATGTAAGGGACTGATGTGTCACGGTCCGATTCCTGCAATACTCAGGAAAAGAACCAATCAGGCAGCACACTTTTACATATTTCACCCACCCTTCCCGACAACTTTGGTTAAGATATCTACTTGGCTCCAGGATTTTGGTGAAGTCACAAATGTTGCCAAGCAGAGAGACAGAAGTCCAGAAGTTAGATATGGGAGTTGGGTAGACGTGTGCAATATTGGGGTAGAAAGTGAGCAAAGTTGGTGATATTAAAAGTCTAATAGCAGAGGCCAAAAAGAGCCAGGTATACAGTAAGGTGAGGAGAATTTGAGTAGACCATCGAGCCAAAGTTTTCTTAGAGGAACCTAGGAGTAGTGGTTATGCATTATAGTAAGTGAGATGTCTAACTGCAACCTTGACTGGCAGGGTGAGGAAAAGCAGTGACTTGAGGTATTACATGATCAGGAATGAATTCATATACAATGTATCTGGCGCCAGAAGAGCATCTGCTAAGTTATATCATACTATATGATGTGGAGCCTATGGAATAGGGTAAAGAGGAACCATCTGACAGTAACTGGTTCTATTCTTTCTCCAGGAATAATCTTGATGCCTTCATGTCGGATCACATTTCAGGATATTAACATGAAGAATTGTTGTAGATTTTAGTTTGCGATACTCAATGATGATCTATAATAAAAAAGAAAAATCAAGCAGATGAAAAGAACATTGGAATGTCAAGGCTTACCGAGAACTGGAGGAGGATTCATTGTGTTCATTGTGTGGTGGACTGTTTTGTTGATGTTTCTCTGCTCTCAAAGTCTCTTCTGTGATAATCCATCTGTGATTTCATCCATAAATCAAAAGTAAAATAATTTCTTCAGCATTGTGTCCAACTTGCTTTTTGTTCTCCAGAAAACAGTATATAACAATGTCTAGTAGTCAGACATCTAGACTAGACTTGGGAGAATCACCCTTTCAAAAAAGGCTACAAACTCTGACTCCATCCTTACCTGCACAGAATAGAAAAGAGATATTTTTGTGCACCTTGGTAAATCTGAATTGAGCTCTACTGTGATTACATTTATGAAAGGAAACATTACTTAACCCAGAGAACAAACCTCAGCATCGACAAGGTGCACACATCTGTGCTAGGGTCACATAGTGAAACTGCCCAATCAAATGGGTATTCAAGATTAGCAGAGTATGTTCACATTACTGTCCTGGTTTGGCAGTAAAAGCCCCTTAGATGACACCAAAAGATATATTGGGGGAAATTTACTAATCAAAATGTAATCAGAATTTGCCAAAAATACTTTTCTAACCTTTTTACAATGCATCCGATAAGTGGCGGGTAGAGTTGAGCGGACACCTGGATGTTCGGGTTTGACGAGTTCGGCCGAACTTGAAAAAAAAAGTTTGGGTTCGGGACCCGAAATTGACCCTGAACCCGAACCCCATTGAAGTCAATGGGGACCCAAACTTTTGGGCACTAAAATGGCTCTAAAATAGTCCTGGAAATGGCTAGAGGGCTGCAAAAGGCATCAAGATGTGCTTAAGAGCATGGCAACTGTCCTGCAAACAAATGTGGATAGGGAAATGACTTTAAATAACATAAAATACAGAAAAATTAAAAATAACAATCTGGATCTATGAGTAGGAGGTTGAGGAGGCGGTGGATGGGTGGATGTGGCGGTGTAGGTTGACGTGGCGGTGTAGGTGGAAGCAACGGTGAAGGAGGAATAAGTAGCCAACACTGATTTGTGTTATTTTTTATTTTTAAATTGGGGTATCCCCCAAAAGATTGGGGCATACAACAAAATAAAACGAAGAATAAGTGCACTTGAGTACAAGAATGGATGGTTGAGGCTGGTATAAATGTCTATTCTGCACAAGGTACGGACAAGTCCTGAGGGATCCATGCCTGGTTCATTTTAATAAACGTAAGCTTGTCCACATTGGCTGCGGCCTGTGATGATGCTCTCTGCCGGCTAAACACCCGTTCACACTATACACTGGCTGCAGGGCAGGGCAGCACCTCCAAGGTTGACAAAGCTTTTCCACATTTGGGCCATGCTAACCCTGCCTTCTCAGGTGCTGGCGGTGCCCCAGCTGCGTTGGCGACCTCTTCCTCCTCCTCTGCCTTCGCCTTGTGCTTCCACTGTGCCCCCGCTGTCAGGTGGGAATGCCATCAGCAGCGTGCGCTTGTAGTCGCGCATCTTCCGATCAGTAACAGATGTTTTCACTAAATTTAGTTCCCTGTCAGCAATGCAGAGCAGGTGTTCATTCACGGCAAAAGGGGTTCATGTCACCCAGCAATAGAACAGAGTATTTTTTAGAGATTTAGGCCCCTGTCACCCAGGCACAGCAGGGGTTTATTCACGGCAAAAGGGGGTTCATGTCACCCAGCAATAGAACTGAGGATTTTAAGAGATTTAGGCCCCTGTCACCCAGGCGCAGCAGGGGTTTGTATACGCCAAAAATGGTAAAATGTCACCCGACAATTAAAAATAAGATTTTTTTCAATTTAGAGCACTAAAATTGGCACTTTTTTGCATTAAATTGGCTCTAAAATAGTCATTGAAAAGGCTAGAGGGATGTAAAAGGCAGTAAAATGTGCTTACGAGCATGGCAACTGCTCTACAAACAAATGTGGATAGGGAAATAACTTAAAATAAAATAACTAAAAATTACAAATTATTAACCTGCAACTCAGAGAAGGAGGTGGATATGGAGTCGGAGGTTGAGGAGGCAGTGAATGTGGTGTTGTAGGTGAAGGCAGCAATGGAGGAGGAGGAGGTAGCCAACAATGTTTATTTTTTTATTTTTTATTGGGGTAGGTAGCCCCCAAAATATTGGGACAAATAAAAAAAATGAAAACAAAGAATCATTGCACTTGACTTGAGTACAAGGATGGATGGTTGATGGTGGTATAAATGTCTATTCTGCACAAGGTACGGACAAGTCTTGTGGGATCCATGCCTGGTTCATTTTAATGAACGTGAGCTTGTCCACGTTGGCTGTGGACAGGCGACTGCGCTTGTCTGTGAGGAACACACGTTCAGATAATACAGCAGGCCAGCACCTCCAAGTGTAAAGGGCAAGCTCAGGCCATGTGCCCAATTTGGAGACCCAGAAGTTGAAGGGGGCAGACCCATCATTCAGTACATGTAGGCGTGTGCACACATACTGCTCCACCATGTTGGTGAAATGCTGCCTCCTGCTAAGACATTCCATATCAGCTGGTGGTGCTGGTTGTTGTGGCGTGCTGACAAAGCTTTTCCACATTTCGGCCATGCTGACCCTGCCTTCTGAGGTGCTGGCGGTGCCCCAGCTGCATTGGCGACCTCTTCCTCGTCCTCTGCCTTAGCCTTGTGCTTCCACTGTGCCCCCGCTGTCCTGTGAGAATGCCACCAGCAGCGCATCTACCAGCGTGCGCTTGTACTCGCGCATCTTATGATCACGCTCCAGTGATGGAATTAAAGACGGTACGTTGTTCTTGTAATGGGGATTCAGCCGCGTGGCCACCCAGTAATTAGCACAAGTTAGAATGTGGGCAACTCGGCGGTCGTTGCGGAGACACTGCAGCATGTAATCGCTCATGTGTGCCAGGCTGCCCAGAGGCAACGAAAAGCTGTCCTCTGTGGGAGGTGTATCGTCTGTGTCCTCTGTATCCCCCCAGCCACGCACCAGTGATGGCCATGAGCTGGTCTGGGTGCCACCCTGCTGTGAACATGGTTCCTCCTCCTGCATCTCCTCCTCCTCATCCTCCACCTCCTCATCCTCCAGAACTGTGCCCTGGCTGAACAATTGTGTACCTTGGGTTTGTGGGTGCAGGAACCCACCCTCGGAGCCACTTGGGAATGACTGGCTGGAAACCCTATGAAAAGATCCCTCTTCCTCCTCCTCCTCCTCCTGTTCCACACCCTCTTCCATCATCACCAGGAGCATTTTATCAAGGAGGCATAGAAGTGGGATAGTAACGCTGAGAACGGCGTTATCGGCACTGGCCATGTTGGTGGAGTACTCAAAACAGCGCAACAAGGAACACAGGTCTCGCATGGAGGCCCAGTCATTGGTGGTGAAGTGGTGCTGTTCTGCCGAGCGACTCTCCTGTGCGTGCTGCAGCTAAAACTCCACTATGGCCTGCTGCTGCTCGCACAGTCTGGCCAGCATGTGCAAGGTGGAGTTCCACCTTGCGGGCACGTCGCATATGAGGCGGTGAGCGGGAAGGTCGAAGTTACGCTGCAGTGCTGACATGCGAGCAGCAGCAGGGTGAGAACGCCGAAAGCGCGCACAGACGGCCCGCACTTTATGCAGCAGCTCAGACATATCAGGGTAATTTTTAAGGAATCTCTGCACCACCAAATTCAGCACATGCGCCAGGCAAGGGATGTGCGTCAAACCGTCTAGTCCCATAGCTGCAACGAGATTTCGCCCATTATCACACACCACAAGGCCGGGCTTGATCCTCACTGGCACCAACCAGTCCTCGGTCTGTTGTTCAAGGCCCATCCACAGCTCCTGCGCGGTGTGGGGTTTGTCCCCCAAACAGATAAGTTTTAAAACTGCCTGCTGTCGTTGACCCCTGGCTGTGCTGAAGTTGGTGGTGAAGGTGTCACGCTGACCGGATGAGGATGTGGAAGCCGAGTAGGAGGAGGACGCAACAGGAGGCAAACTGAAGCGCCCTGCAATCCTCGGTGGTGGAAGGACATGCGCCAATCTGCTATCCGCCTCAGGCCCAGCCGCCACTGCATTTACCCAGAGTGCTGTTATGCAGATATAATGGCCCTGACCATGCTTACTGGTCCACGTATCCGTAGTCAGGTGCACCTTGCCACAGATGGTGTTGCACAGTGCACACCTGATTTTGTCCCCTACTTGGTTGTGCAGGGAAGGGATGGCTCGCCTGGAAAAGTAGTGGCAGCTGGGCACGACGTACTGTGGGACAGCCACCGCCATAAGGCCTTTAAAACTATCTGTCTCCACCAGACGGAATGACAGCATTTCAAAGGCCAGTAATTTAGAAATGCTGGCATTCAGGGCTAGGGATCGCGGGTAGGTAGGGGGGTACTTCCTCTTCCTCTCCAGTGTTTGGGAGATGGAGAGCTGAACGCTTCCGTGGGACATTGTGGAGATGCTTGGTGACCCAGGTGGTGGTGTTGCTGGAAGATCCTCTGTTTGCGGGGTGGCAGGTGGCACTGTCACTCCAGAGGTGGATGAAGAGGCCGAGACTGCAGCAGAAGAGGAAGCAGGAGGCGCCAGAGACCTTTCTTGGTTTTTGAGGTGTCTACTCCACTGCAGCTCGTGCTTAGCACTTAAATGCCTTGTCATGCAGGTTGTGCTCAGGTTTATGCCTGGCTTCAGGCTCTGATTGCATAGCGTGCAACCACTCGTGTCTTGTTGTCAGCACATTGTCCGAAGAACTGCCATGCCAGGGAACTCCTTGGAGCTGGTTTTGGTGTGCTCGGTCCCTTGCTGCGGTGGGCAGTAGCAAGCGTACTGTCTAGAGGACGGCTGCTCCGCTTTTGCACCCTCCTCCCTCTTCTGCTGTGCTGGTGGCTCTGTGCCACCAACCCCTCTTCCTCCGAACTACATTGGTCACTCGCATGACCTTGATTCCATGTGGGGTCGAGGACCTCATCGTCCTCCACATCATCTTCCACCCAGTCTTCACCCCTGCCCTCCTTGTCGGTCTGCACACTTTCGAAAGCCCCAGCAGTTGGCACCTGTGTTTCATCATCATCCGAGACAAGCTGCAATGGTCCTCCCATGTACTCATCTTGAAACATAAGTGGTTGGGCATCGGTGCTAACAGAGTCATCAAAAAGCAGAAGAGACTGCTGCATGACTTGGGGCTCAGACTGCTTGGCTGATTTGCAAGGGGGTGAGGTGAAAGACTGATGGACATTGGCTGCAGGTGCCAACTCTGATCTTTCAGCATGAGACTGGGTAGGAGACAATGTGAAGGAACTGGAGCCACTGTCAGCCACCCAATCTACTATCGCCTGTACTTGTTCAGGCCTCACCATTCGTAGAGCCGCATTAGGCCCGACCAAATACCGATGCAGGTTCTGTCGCCTACTCTCACCTGAGGAAGGGGTTTCACTTGTGCATGTAGCTGGCACAGATCGACCACGTCCTCTCCCTACAACAGGAGCTCCACCAGCAGCACTACAACCTGGGCCACGTCCCTTATTTGACGCTCTCCTCATATTTCTCAAATTTAGGATCTTGCCCTAAAATGGTGTTTAATTAATAGTAGAATAGAACGACAGTATGTAAAGGGTGTATCTCACACGGCCTGAACCAGACTAGGCCTTAATTAAATTAGTTTGCCCAAAATGGTTGTATTTCAAATACCTGAATAGAACCCCTGTATTTAAAGGGTGTATCTCACATGTCCTGACCCACACTAGGCCGCAATTTAAGATTTGTGCCCAAAATGACTTTATTTCAAATAAGTGAATAGAACCACACTATGTAAAGGCTGTATCTCACAATGACATATGCAGCAAAGGCTGCAAAATAAACTTTTTTTCCTCCAAACGGGTGTTTGTTTAATAACTGAATATAACAGCAGTATATAACCCTGGAATTTCAAACGTCTTGATGATGCAAGGCCTGAAAAATTGTGTATTTTGCCCAAAAAAGGGTGTTTTATTAATAGAACACTATAACCCCAGTATATAAAGGGTGTATATCACATGTTTTGACCTACACTAGGACGCAATTAAAGATCTCTGCCCAAAATGGCTGTATTTCAAATAACTGAATAGAAAACCTGTATATAAAGGGTGTATCTTAAACGCCCTAACCCACACTAGGCCGCTATTAAAGAATTGTGCCCAAAATGGCTTTATTTCAAATAAGTGAATAGAACCACACTATGTAAAGGCTGTATCTCCCAATGACATTGGGACGCTTTTTTTCCCCAAATTCGTGTTTGTTTAATAACTAAATATGACAGCAGTATATAACTCTTGAATTTCACACGTGCTGATGCTGCAAGGCCAGAAAAATTGTGTATTTTGGCAAAAAAGTGTGTTTTTAAAACCCTAGAAAATGATGGCTGTATTTCTAGATTAAATTGCACACGGACTAATACAGATGTTGTATATTGCCAAAAAAGTGTTTTTTTGGTAACAGAATATAAAAGCTGTATATATTAAACTTGAATTTCACACTTGCAGATCTGTAAAATAGTGTATTTTGGCAAAAATCATGCAAATGCACCAGATGTTGTATATTGCCAAAAAAAGGTGATTTTTTTTACAAAGATTATTTGTGATGTTTTTAAAGCTTGGATTTCAATGTCACAAAAGCTCACTGTGCACTGAGCTTGCATTTTTTTTTTCGGTCACTGGGCTCAGGACAGGATAAAAAAATGGTGCTTTGCACCCACACAACAAAGTGTATGTAGATCGCTGAGTTAGATTCACGTTTTGAACAAAGAATCTCTCCTATTCTCTCCCTGAAATCACCAGCAGCATCCTCTCCCTGCACTAAGCACAGCAGAGTTACGTGCAGCGCTACGTGACTCCAGCTTATATAGAGGCTGGGTCACATGCTACACTGGCCAATCACAGCCATGCCATTAGTAGGCATTAGAGTTGAGCGGACACCTGGATGTTCGGGTTCGAGAAGTTCGGTCGAACTTCCCGAAAATGTTCGGGTTCGGGATCCGAACCCGATCCGAACTTCGTCCCGAACACCAACCCCATTGAAGTCAATGGGGACCTGAACTTTTCGGCACTAAAAAGGCTGTAAAACAGCCCAGGAAAGGGCTAGAGGGCTGCAAAAGGCAGCAACATGTAGGTAAATCCCCTGCAAACAAATTTGGATAGGGAAATTAATTAAAATAAAAATTAAATTAATAAAAATGAACCAAATTCAATTGGACAGAGGTCCCATAGCAGAGAATCTGGCTTCACGTCACCCACCACTGGAACAGTCCATTCTCAGATATTTAGGCCCCGGCACCCAGGCAGAGGAGAGAGGTCCCGTAACAGAGAATCTGTCTTCATGTCAGCAGAGAATCAGTCTGCATGTCATAGCAGAGAATCAGGCTTCACGTCAGCCACCACTGCAACAGTCCATTGTCATAAATTTAGGCCCAGCACCCAGGCAGAGGAGAGAGTTCCCGTAACAGACAATCTGGCTTCATGTCAGCAGAGAATTAGTCTGCATGTCATAGCATAGAATCAGGCTTCACGTCAGCCACCACTGCAACAGTCCATTGTCAGATATTTAGGCCCAGCACCCAGGCAGAGGAGAGAGGTCCCGTAACAGAGAATCTGGCTTCATGTCAGCAGAGAATTAGTCTGCATGTCATAGCAGAGAATCAGGCTTCACGTCAGCCACCAATGCAACAGTCCATTGTCAGATATTTAGGCCCAGCACCCAGGCAGAGGAGAGAGGTCCCGTAACAGAGGATCTGGCTTCATGTCAGCAGAGAATCAGTCTGCATGTCATAGCAGAAAATCAGGCTTCACGTCAGCCACCACTGCAACAGTCCATTGTCATAAATTTAGGCCCAGCACCCAGGCAGAGGAGAGAGGTCCCGTAACAGAGAATCTGGCTTCATGTCAGCAGAGAATTAGTCTGCATGTCATAGCAGAGAATCAGGCTTCACGTCAGCCACCAATGCAACAGTCCATTGTCAGATATTTAGGCCCAGCACCCAGGCAGAGGAGAGAGGTCCCGTAACAGAGGATCTGGCTTCATGTCAGCAGAGAATCAGTCTGCATGTCATAGCAGAAAATCAGGCTTCACGTCAGCCACCACTGCAACAGTCCATTGTCATAAATTTAGGCCCAGCACCCAGGCATAGGAGAGAGGTCCCGTAACAGACAATCTGGCTTCATGTCAGCAGAGAATTAGTCTGCATGTCATAGCAGAGAATCAGGCTTCACGTCACCCACCACTGTAAGAGTCCATTTTCATAAATTTAGGCCCAGCACCCAGGCAGAGGAGAGAGGTCCCGTAACAGACAATCTGGCTTCATGTCAGCAGAGAATCAGTCTTCATATCATAGCAGAGAATCAGGCTTCACGTCAGCCACCAATGCAACAGTCCATTGTCAGATATTTAGGCCCAGCACCCAGGCAGAGGAGAGAGGTCCCGTAACAGAGAATCTGGCTTCATGTCAGCAGAGAATCAGTCTGCATGTCATAGCAGAGAATCAGGCTTCACGTCAGCCACCACTGCAACAGTCCATTGTCAGATATTTAGGCCCAGCACCCAGGTAGAGGAGAGAGGTCCCGTAACAGAGAATCTGGCTTCATGTCAGCAGAGAATCAGTCTTCATATCATAGCAGAGAATCAGGCTTCACGTCAGCCACCACTGCAATAGTCCATTGGCATATATTTAGGCCCCGGCACCCAGGCGGGAAAGAGAGGTCCCATAACAGAGAATCTGGCTTCATGTCAGCAGAGAATCAGTCTGCATGTCATAGCAGAGAATCAGGCTTCACGTCAGCCACCACTGCAAAAGTCCATTGTCAGATATTTAGGCCCAGCACCCAGGCAGAGGAGAGGTCCCGTAACAGAGGATCTGGCTTCATGTCAGCAGAGAATCAGTCTGCATGTCATAGCAGAAAATCAGGCTTCACGTCAGCCACCACTGCAACAGTCCATTGTCATAAATTTAGGCCCAGCACCCAGGCAGAGAAGAGAGGTCCCGTAACAGAGAATCTGGCTTCATGTCAGCAGAGAATCAGTCTTCATGTCATAGCAGAGAATCAGTCTTCATGTCATAGCAGAGAATCAGGCTTCACGTCACCCACCACAGTAAGAGTCCATTTTCATAAATTTAGGCCCAGCACCCAGGCAGAGGTGAGAGGTCCCGTAACAGACAATCTGGCTTCATGTCAGCAGAGAATCAGTCTTCATGTCATAGCAGAGAATCAGTCTTCATGTCATAGCAGAGAATCAGGCTTCACGTCACCCACCACTGTAAGAGTCCATTTTCATAAATTTAGGCCCAGCACCCAGGCAGAGGAGAGAGGTCCCGTAACAGACAATCTGGCTTCATGTCAGCAGAGAATCAGTCTTCATATCATAGCAGAGATTCAGGCTTCACGTCACCCACCACTGCAACAGTCCATTTTCATAAATTTAGGCCCAGCACCCAGGCAGAGGAGAGAGGTCCCGTAACAGACAATCTGGCTTCATGTCAGCAGAGAATCAGTCTTCATGTAATAGCAGAGAATCAGTCTTCATGTCATAGCAGAGAATTAGGCTTCACGTCACCCACCACTGTAAGAGTCCATTTTCATAAATTTAGGCCCAGCACCCAGGCAGAGGAGAGAGGTCCCGTAACAGACAATCTGGCTTCATGTCAGCAGAGAATCAGTCTTCATATCATAGCAGAGAATTAGGCTTCACGTCACCCACCACTGCAACAGTCCATTTTCATAAATTTAGGTGCAGCACCCAGGCAGAGGAGAGAGGTCCCGTAACAGACAATCTGGCTTCATGTCAGCAGAGAATCAGTCTTCATGTCATAGCAGAGAATCAGTCTTCATGTCATTGCAGAGAATCAGGCTTCACGTCACCCACCACTGTAAGAGTCCATTTTCATAAATTTAGGCCCAGCACCCAGGCAGAGGAGAGAGGTCCCGTAACAGAGAATCTGGCTTCATGTCAGCAGAGAATCAGTCTTCATGTCATAGCAGAGAATCAGTCTTCATGTCATAGCAGAGAATCAGGCTTCACGTCACCCACCACTGTAAGAGTCCATTTTCATAATTTTAGGCCTAGCACCCAGGCAGAGGAGAGAGGTCCCGTAACAGACAATCTGGCTTCATGTCAGCAGAGAATCAGTCTTCATATCATAGCAGAGAATCAGGCTTCACGTCACCCACCACTGTAAGAGTCCATTTTCATAAATTTAGGCCCAGCACCCAGGCAGAGGAGAGAGGTCCTGTAACAGACAATCTGGCTTCATGTCAGCAGAGAATCAGTCTTCATATCATAGCAGAGAATCAAGCTTCACGTCACCCACCACTGCAACAGTCCATTTTCATAAATTTAGGCCCAGCACCCAGGCAGAGGAGAGAGGTCCCGTAACAGACAATCTGGCTTCATGTCAGCAGAGAATCAGTCGTCATATCATAGCAGAGAATCAGGCTTCACGTCACCCACCACTGTAAGAGTCAATTTTCATAAATTTAGGCCCAGAACCCAGGCAGAGGAGAGAGGTCCCGTAACAGACAATCTGGCTTCATGTCAGCAGAGAATCAGTCTTCATATCATAGCAGAGAATCAGGCTTCACGTCAACCACCACTGCAACAGTCCATTTTCATAAATTTAGGCCCAGCACCCAGGCAGAGGAGAGAGGTCCCGTAACAGACAATCTGGCTTCATGTCAACAGAGAATCAGTCTTCATGTCATAGCAGAGAATCAGTCTTCATGTCATAGCAGAGAATCAGGCTTCACGTCACCCACCACTGTAAGAGTCCATTTTCATAAATTTAGGCCCAGCACCCAGGCAGAGGAGAGAGGTCCCGTAACAGACAATCTGGCTTCATGTCAACAGAGAATCAGTCTTCATGTCATAGCAGAGAATCAGTCGTCATATCATAGCAGAGAATCAGGCTTCACGTCACCCACCACTGTAAGAGTCCATTTTCATAAATTTAGGCCCAGCACCCAGGCAGAGGAGAGAGGTCCCGTAACAGACAATCTGGCTTCATGTCAGCAGAGAATCAGTCTTCATATCATAGCAGAGAATCAGGCTTCACGTCACCCACCACTGCAACAGTCCATTTTCATAAATTTAGGCCCAGCACCCAGGCAGAGGAGAGAGGTCCCGTAACAGACAATCTGGCTTCATGTCAACAGAGAATCAGTCTTCATGTCATAGCAGAGAATCAGTCTTCATGTCATAGCAGAGAATCAGGCTTCACGTCACCCACCACTGTAAGAGTCCATTTTCATAAATTTAGGCCCAGCACCCAGGCAGAGGAGAGAGGTCCCGTAACAGACAATCTGGCTTCATGTCAGCAGAGAATCAGTCTTCATATCATAGCAGAGAATCAGGCTTCACGTCACCCACCACTGTAAGAGTCCATTTTCATAAATTTAGGCCCAGCACCCAGGCAGAGGAGAGAGGTCCCGTAACAGAGAATCTGGCTTCATGTCAGCAGAGAATTAGTCTGCATGTCATAGCAGAGAATGAGGCTTCACGTCAGCCACCACTGCAACAGTCCATTGTCAGATATTTAGGCCCAGCACCCAGGCAGAGAAGAGAGGTCCCGTAACAGAGGATCTGGCTTCATGTCAGCAGAGAATTAGTCTGCATGTCATAGCAGAGAATCAGGCTTCACGTCACCCAACATTGGAACAGTCCATTGGCATATATTTAGGCCCCGGCACCCAGACAGAGGAGAGGTTCATTCAACTTTGAGTAGCCTCGCAATATAATGGTAAAATGAAAATAAAAATAGGATTGAATGAGAAAGTGCCCTGGAGTCCAATAATATATGGTTAAGGGGAGGTAGTTAATGTCTAATCTGGACAAGGGACGGACAGTTCCTGTGGGATCCATGCCTGGTTCTTTTTTATGAACGTCAGCTTGTCCACATTGGCTGTAGACAGGCGGCTGCGTTTGTCTGTAATGACGCCCCCTGCCGTGCTGAATACACGTTCAGACAAAACGCTGGCCGCCGGGCAGGCCAGCACCTCCAAGGCATAAAAGGCTAGCTCTGGCCACGTGGACAATTTAGAGACCCAGAAGTTGAATGGGGCCGAACCATCAGTCAGTACGTGGAGGGGTGTGCACACGTACTGTTCCACCATGTTAGTGAAATGTTGCCTCCTGCTAACACGTTGCGTATCAGGTGGTGGTGCAGTTAGCTGTGGCGTGTTGACAAAAGTTTTCCACATCTCTGCCATGCTAACCCTGCCCTCAGAGGAGCTGGCCGTGACACAGCTGCCTTGGCGACCTCTTGCTCCTCCTCTGCCTTGGCCTTGGGCTTCCACTTGTTCCCCTGTGACATTTGGGAATGCTCTCAGTAGCGCGTCTACCAACGTGCGCTTGTACTCGCGCATGTTCCTATCACGCTCCAGTGCAGGAAGTAAGGTGGGCACATTGTCTTTGTAGCGTGGATCCAGCAGGGTGGCAACCCAGTAGTCCGCACAGGTTAAAATGTGGGCAACTCTGCTGTCGTTGCGCAGGCACTGCAGCATGTAGTCGCTCATGTGTGCCAGGCTGCCCAGGGGTAAGGACAAGCTGTCCTCTGTGGGAGGCGTATCGTCATCGTCCTGCCTTTCCCCCCAGCCACGCACCAGTGATGGACTCGAGCTGCGTTGGGTGCCACCCCGCTGTGACCATGCTTCATCCTCATCCTCCTCCACCTCCTCCTCATCCTCGTCCTCCTCGTCCTCTAGTAGTGGGCCCTGGCTGGCCACATTTGTACCCGGCCTCTGCTGTTGCCAAAAACCTCCCTCTGAGTCACTTCGAAGAGACTGGCCTGAAAGTGCAAAAAATGACCCCTCTTCCTCCTCCTCCTCCTCCTCCTCCTCCTGGGCCACCTCCTCTTCCATCATCGCCCTAAGTGTTTTCTCAAGGAGATATAGAAGTGGTATTGTAATGCTGATAACGGCGTCATCGCCACTGGCCATGTTGGTGGAGTACTCGAAACAGCGCAACAGGGCACACAGGTCTCGCATGGAGGCCCAGTCATTGGTGGTGAAGTGGTGCTGTTCTGTAGTGCGACTGACCCGTGCGTGCTGCAGCTGAAACTCCACTATGGCCTGCTGCTGCTCGCACAGTCTGTCCAGCATGTGCAAGGTGGAGTTCCACCTGGTGGGCACGTCGCATATGAGGCGGTGAGCGGGAAGGCCGAAGTTATGCTGTAGCGCAGACAGGCGAGCAGCAGCAGGATGTGAACGCCGGAAGCGCGAACAGACGGCCCGCACTTTATGCAGCAGCTCTGACATGTCGGGGTAGTTGTGAATGAACTTCTGCACCACCAAATTCAGCACATGCGCCAAGCAAGGGATGTGCGTCAAATTGGCTAGTCCCAGAGCTGCAACGAGATTTCGCCCATTATCACACACCACCAGGCCGGGCTTGAGGCTCACCGGCAGCAACCACTCATCGGTCTGTTGTTCTATACCCCGCCACTACTCCTGTGCGGTGTGGGGCCTGTCCCCCAAACATATGAGTTTCAGAATGGCCTGCTGACGTTTACCCCGGGCTGTGCTGAAGTTGGTGGTGAAGGTGTGTGGCTGACTGGATGAGCAGGTGGAAGAAGAGGAGGAGGAAGCCGAGAAGGAGGAGGTGGCAACAGGAGGCAAAGAATGTTGCCCTGCGTTCTTTGGCGGCAGAAGGACGTGCGCCAAACAGCTCTCCGCCTGGGGCCCAGCTGCCACTACATTTACCCAGTGTGCAGTTAGGGAGATATAGCGTCCCTGGCCGTGCTTACTGGTCCACGTATCTGTGGTTAGGTGGACCTTGCTACAGATGGCGTTGCGCAGTGCACACTTGATTTTATCGGATACTTGGTTGTGCAGGGAAGGCACGGCTCTCTTGGAGAAGTAGTGGCGGCTGGGAACAACATACTGTGGGACAGCAAGCGACATGAGCTGTTTGAAGCTGTCTGTGTCCACCAGCCTAAATGACAGCATTTCATAGGCCAGTAGTTTAGAAATGCTGGCATTCAGGGCCAGGGATCGAGGGTGGCTAGGTGGGAATTTATGCTTTCTCTCAAATGTTTGTGAGATGGAGAGCTGAACGCTGCCGTGTGACATGGTTTAGACGCTTGGTGACGGAGGTGGTGGTGGTGTTGGTGGTACATCCCCTGTTTGCTGGGCGGCAGGTGCCAACGTTCCTCCAGAGGCGGAGGAAGAGGCCGAGGCGGCAGCAGCAGAAGAGGCCGAGGCGGCAGCAGCAGAAGAGGTAGCAGGGGGAGCCTGAGTGACTTCCTTGGTTTTAAGGTGTTTACTCCACTGCAGTTCATGCTTTGCATGCAGGTGCCTGGTCATGCAGGTTGTGCTCAGGTTCAGAACGTTAATGCCTCGCTTCAGGCTCTGATGGCACAGCGTGCAAACCACTCGGGTCTTGTCGTCAGCACATTGTTTGAAGAAGTGCCATGCCAGGGAACTCCTTGAAGCTGCCTTTGGGGTGCTCGGTCCCAGATGGCGGCGGTCAGTAGCAGGCGGAGTCTCTTGGCGGCGGGTGTTCTGCTTTTGCCCACTGCTCCCTCTTTTGCTACGCTGTTGGCTCGGTCTCACCACTGCCTCTTCCTCCGAACTGTGAAAGTCAGTGGCACGACCTTCATTCCATGTGGGGTCTAGGACCTCATCGTCCCCTGCATCGTCTTCCACCCAGTCTTGATCCCTGACCTCCTGTTCAGTCTGCACACTGCAGAAAGACGCAGCAGTTGGCACCTGTGTTTCGTCATCATCAGAGACATGCTGAGGTGGTATTCCCATGTCCTCATCATCAGGAAACATAAGTGGTTGTGCGTCAGTGCAGTCTATGTCTTCCACCGCTGGGGAAGGGCTAGGTGGATGCCCTTGGGAAACCCTGCCAGCAGAGTCTTCAAACAGCATAAGAGACTGCTGCATAACTTGAGGCTCAGACAGTTTCCCTGATATGCATGGGGGTGATGTGACAGACTGATGGGGTTGGTTTTCAGGCGCCATCTGTGCGCTTTCTGCAGAAGACTGGGTGGGAGATAATGTGAACGTGCTGGATCCACTGTCGGCCACCCAATTGACTAATGCCTGTACCTGCTCAGGCCTTACCATCCTTAGAACGGCATTGGGCCCCACCATATATCGCTGTAAATTCTGGCGGCTACTGGGACCTGAGGTAGTTGGTACACTAGGACGTGTGGATGTGGCAGAACGGCCACGTCCTCTCCCAGCACCAGAGGGTCCACTAACACCACCACGACCATGTCCACGTCCGCGTCCCTTACTAGATGTTTTCCTCATTGTTATGGTTCACCACAACAACAAAAATATTATTTGGCCCAATGTATTGTATTCAAATTCAGCTGAATATAAATTTGAGGCCTAGTATTTAGGCGCTGGGTGACCGGTATGGATTTACTGACAGAATTAGACTTGGAAATGCACAGTAGCGTGTGTGTGAAGTTATTCTGAATGACTCTATGTGCACCTTGAATATTATATACCCTTTTAGGGATAGATTTCAAATAGCTCTGATATAGCAGAAACCACTAAATTATGAAATTGCTAAATTTGGAATTGTATTTCAACCCAGAACAAAAAATGTGCTTTGACGGACACTAAATAACTTGCCCAGCCACAACAGTACAGCGGTAACGACAGATTTAGCGGGATATAAATTTGAGGCCTAGTATTTAGGCGCTGAGTGACCGGTATGGATTTACTAACAGAATTAGACTTGGAAATGCACAGTAGCGTGTGTGTGAAGTTATTCTAAATGACCCTATGTGCACCTTGAATATTATATACCCTTTTAGGGATAGATTTCAAATAGCTCTGATATAGCAGAAACCACTAAATTATGAAATTGCTAAATTGGTGTCACGTACCGGCAGGACAGGTAGTGGATCCTCTGGACCAGAGAGGCGATGGCGCGGGTTGTACTAAAGGACCGGTTCTAAGCAGTTACTGGTCTTCACCAGAGCCCGCAGCAAGGCGGGATGGATTTGCTGCGGCGGTAACTACCAGGTCGTGTCCCCTAGTAACAACTCGACCTCTCTGGCAGCTGATAAGGCGTGGTACACAGGGAGAAGGCAAGAGCGTAGTCGGACGTAGCAGAGGTCAGGGCAGGCGGCAAAGGTTCAAAGGCGAGTAGACGGTAGCAACGGGTTCGGCAACAGGCAAGGCAAACAAACACAGTGGAACGCTTTCTCTGAGGCACAAGGCACAAAGTTTCGGCAGGAAGCTGTGGGAGGAGAAGGTATAAATAGGCAGTGCACAGGTGCAGCCTAATTAAGTCAGCACTGCCTCTCACAAACCTTAACCCTTAATATCCCTTTTGGACCAGGCACCAATCACTGGTGCACTGGCCCTTTGAATCTAAGAGTCCTGGCGCACGCGCGCCCTAGAGAGCGAGGACGCACACGCCGAGACACTGGAGTGCTGCCTGGGGGCATACGCTGTGAACGCTCCACGGCCAGCAGGGGACCCGGAGCGCTCAGCGTAACAGTACCCCCCCCTTTGGTCTCCCTCTCTTTTTGGTACCGAAGAACTTGCGGATGAGACTGCGGTCCAGGATGTTCTCCTTCGGCTCCCATGACCTCTCCTCAGGACCGCAGCCCTCCCAGTCGACCAAAAAAAATCTTTTTCCCCGGGAGATCTTGGTCGCCAAGATCTCCTTGACAGAGAATATATCGGAGGTACCGGCGACAGGGGTGGGAGAAACAAGCTTGGGAGAAAAACGGTTAAAGACAGCAGGTTTAAGAAGGGAGACATGGAAGGAGTTATGGATTCGGAGGGAGGGAGGAAGATGGAGCTGATAAGAAATTTGATTGATACGACTCTTGATTTTATAGGGTCCCAAGAAACGAGGGCCCAACTTGTAACTTGGGACCCTAAATCGGATGTACCTAGAGGAGAGCCACACCTTGTCACCCGGGCGAAATTCCGGAGGAGATCTGCGTCTCTTGTCAGCTTGAACCTTCATACGGGCGGAAGCCTTGAGGAGAGCAGCGTGGGTTTCTCGCCAGATGGAGGAAAAATCCTGTACAAGACTGTCCACGGCAGGTACAGAAGAAGGAGTGGGAGACTGCGGCAGAGGTGGAAGAGGATGACGGCCAAAAACTACAAAGAAAGGAGACTTGTTAGAGGCAGAGGATTGTTTGTAGTTGTTAGAGAACTCCGCCCAGGGAAGTAGATCAGCCCAGTCGTCATGGCGTGAGGATACAAAGTGACGCAGATAGTCACCCAAAATTTGGTTCACCCGTTCTACTTGGCCGTTAGACTGAGGATGGTACGAAGAAGAAAAGTCCAATTTGATCCCGAGCTGAGCACATAGAGCCCTCCAGAATTTGGAGACGAATTTGGAATAGTGAGGGATGAATTGCCTGTAGTAATTCGCAAAGCCCAGAAATCTTTGTATGGCTCGGAGACCAGAGGGGCGTGGCCAATCCAGAACCGCCGAGAGCTTGGCTGGGTCCATTTGAAGTCCTTGGGCTGAGATAATGTATCCCAGGAAAGGCAGGGAGGTCCGTTCAAAAATACATTTTTCAAGTTTAGCGTACAGGCGATTTCTCCTAAGACGAGTAAGAACTTGTTGCACATGGACCCTGTGTTGATCCAAATTGGAGGAAAAGATCAGGATATCATCCAGGTATACGACCACGCAGGTGTAAAGTAAGTCCCTGAAAATATCATTAACGAATTCCTGAAAGACAGCAGGTGCGTTGCAGAGGCCGAAGGGCATCACCAAATACTCAAAATGGCCGTCCCTTGTGTTAAAGGCGGTCTTCCATTCGTCTCCCTCACGGATACGGATCAGATTATAGGCCCCTCGAAGGTCCAATTTAGTGAAGATCTTAGCCCCTCGGAGACGATCAAATAGCTCAGAGATTAGAGGCAGAGGGTAACGGTTCTTGATGGTAATTTTATTAAGACCTCTGTAGTCAATGCAGGGGCGGAGGGAGCCGTCTTTTTTTGTCACGAAGAAAAAACCGGCCCCAGCAGGAGAAGAAGATTTTCTTATGAATCCTCTCTGTAGGTTCTCACCTATATAGTCGGACATGGCAAGAGTCTCAGGAGGTGAGAGAGGATAAATTCTGCCCCGAGTTGGAGTAGAACCGGGTATCAGGTTGATCGGGCAATCATAGGATCGGTGAGGAGGAGGGACCTCAGCTTGTTTCTTGCAGAAGACATCCGCGAAGGAATGGTATGGCTTGGGCAGCCCAGAAGGCGGAGAACTTGCGGGTTCTGTTTGACCAGAGCAGGCTTGAGACAGCGGTCCGAACAGGAGGAACCCCAACGCAGGATCTCACCGGTGGACCAATTCAGGATAGGACTATGACGTTGAAGCCACGGCAGACCCAGGAGGAGTTCGGAGGAACAGAAGGGAAGGACAAAGAACTCTATAGTCTCGATATGAAATATTCCGATGTCCATCTGCAGAGGCTGGGTACGGAACTGCACGGTGGCAGAGAGTCTCTCACCGTTAACAGTAGAGATGAAAAACGGCTTGGGTAGACGGATTACTGGAATACGGTACTTGTCAACCAAGGAGGCGTGAATGAAGTTGCCAGCTGAACCGGAATCCAAGAAGGCGGCTGCGGAGAAAGAGGACTTGGAAGAGATGATCAACTGCACGGGTATGATGAGACGTGGAGAGGAAGAATCCACACCTAGCAACGCCTCTCCCACGTTTACTAGGTGCGAGCGTTTCCCGAACGCGGTGGACGGAGAGGACAATCTCTAAGGAAGTGCTCGGTACTGGCACAGTACAGACACAGGTTCTCGTTTCTGCGGCGGCTTCGTTCTTGCGGAGTCAGGCGTGACCGATCCACCTGCATGGCTTCCACGGCGGAAAGCCCAGTAGCGGGTTGAGGTGGACGCAGAAAAACGGGAGCCAGACGAGGAAAGCGTCTAGGACGAGCTTTTTCCTTTTCAAGGAGGAGTTCCTCTTGTCTTTCGGCGAAACGTTTGTCTATCCTAGTGGCCAGCAAGATGAGGTCACTAAGAGTGGAAGGAAGCTCACGTGCAGCCAGAACGTCCTTTACTTCACTATTAAGTCCCTTCTTGAAGGTGGCGCAAAGGGCTTCATTGTTCCAGTTCAGTTTAGAGGCCAGGGTGCGGAACTGAATGGCATAGTCACCCACGGAAGAACCGCCTTGGGTCAAATTTAGTAAGGCAGTCTCTGCGGAGGTAACCCGGGCAGGCTCCTCAAAAACATTCCGGAACTCTAGGCAGAAGCTCTGGACGGAAGCGGTGGCAGGATCTGCGCGGTCCCATAGTGGTATAGCCCAGGCCAGGGCCTTCCCGGACAGCAAACTGAGAATAAAGGCTACCTTGGCTCGCTCAGAAGGAAACTGGTCGGACAGAAGCTCGAGGTGGAGAGAGCACTGCGACAAGAACCCACGGCACTGCTTAGGATCTCCGTCATATTTGTCTGGTAGGGACAAACGGATTCTGGAACCGGTGGCAACTGCAGGCGGAGGTGACGCAGCAGGAGCAGACGGAGGAGCTGGCTGTTGCTGAGAAGGCAGGAGCTGCTGCAACATAGCGGTCAGCTGGGCCAGCTGTTGACCCTGCTGGGCGACAATAGTGGTGAGGTCCGCTAGGCTTGGCAGGGGAACATCAGCGGGATCCATGGCCGGATCTTACTGTCACGTACCGGCAGGACAGGTAGTGGATCCTCTGGACCAGAGAGGCGATGGCGCGGGTTGTACTAAAGGACCGGTTCTAAGCAGTTACTGGTCTTCACCAGAGCCCGCCGCAAGGCGGGATGGATTTGCTGCGGCCGTAACTACCAGGTCGTGTCCCCTAGTAACAACTCGACCTCTCTGGCAGCTGATAAGGCGTGGTACACAGGGAGAAGGCAAGAGCGTAGTCGGACGTAGCAGAGGTCAGGGCAGGCGGCAAAGGTTCAAAGGCGAGTAGACGGTAGCAACGGGTTCGGCAACAGGCAAGGCAAACAAACACAGTGGAACGCTTTCTCTGAGGCACAAGGCACAAAGATCCGGCAGGAAGCTGTGGGAGGAGACGGTATAAATGGGCAGTGCACAGGTGCAGCCTAATTAATTCAGCACTGCCTCTCACAAACCTTAACCCTTAATATCCCTTTTGGAACAGGCACCAATCACTGGTGCACTGGCCCTTTGAATCTAAGAGTCCCGGCGCACGCGCGCCCTAGAGAGCGAGGACGCACACGCCGAGACACTGGAGTGCTGCCTGGGGGCATACGCTGTGAGCGCTCCGCGGCTCATTGTATTTGTATTTCAACCCAGAACAAAAAATGTGCTTTGACGGACACTAAATAACTTTCCCAGCCACAACAGTACAGCGGTAACGACAGATTTAGCGGGATATAAATTTGAGGCCTAGTATTTAGGCGCTGGGTGACCGGTATGGATTTACTAACAGAATTAGACTTGGAAATGCACAGTAGCGTGTGTGTGAAGTTATTCTGAATGACCCTATGTGCACCTTGAATATTATATACCCTTTTAGGGATAGATTTCAAATAGCTCTGATATAGCAGAAACTACTAAATTATGAAATTGCTAAATTGGGAATTGTATTTCAACCCAGAACAAAAAATGTGCTTTGACGGACACTAAATAACTTGCCCAGCCACAACAGTACAGCGGTAACGACAGATTTAGCGGGATATAAATTTGAGGCCTAGTATTTAGGCGCTGGGTGACCGGTATGGATTTAGTGACAGAATTAGACTGGGATATGGCCAAAAAATAACCACACTATTGCTGGTTAAATGCACTTGGTGTGACAGCTTGACCAACCACACTACTGAGGGTTAAATGCACTTGGTGACGGGCGCAGCTTGCCCCTGATGTAGTATATGGCCAAAAAATGAACAGACTATTGCTGGTTAAATGCACTTGGTGTGACAGCTTGACCAACCACACTACTGAGGGTTAAATGCACTTGGTGACGGGCGCAGCTTGCCCCTGATGTAGTATATGGCCAAAAAATGAACAGACTATTGCTGGTTAAATGCACTTGGTGTGACAGCTTCACCCTGATGTAGGCTTTAGCCAAAAAACAACCACACCATTGAGGGTTAAATGCACTTGGTGACAGGCGCAGCTTGCCCTTGATGTAGTATATGGCCAAAAAATGAACAGACTATTGCTGGTTAAATGCACTTGGTGTGATAGCTTGACCAACCACACTTCTGAGGGTTAAATGCACTTGGTGACGGGCGCAGCTTGCCCCTGATGTAGTATATGGCCAAAAAATGAACAGACTATTGCTGGTTAAATGCACTTGGTGTGACAGCTTGACCAACCACACTACTGAGGGTTAAATGCACTTGGTGACGGGCGCAGCTTGCCCCTGATGTAGTATATGGCCAAAAAATGAACAGACTATTGCTGGTTAAATGCACTTGGTGTGACAGCTTGACCAACCACACTACTGAGGGTTAAATGCACTTGGTGACGGGCGCAGCTTGCCCCTGATGTAGTATATGGCCAAAAAATGAACAGACTATTGCTGGTTAAATGCACTTGGTGTGACAGCTTCACCCTGATGTAGGCTTTAGCCAAAAAACAACCACACCATTGAGGGTTAAATGCACTTGGTCGCAGCTTGTGCTGGCGCACCACAAGACACAAAATGGCCGCCGATCACCCCAGAAAAAAGTGACTGACAAACGGTCTGGGCAGCCTAAAAACAGTGAGTGAGCATTTGAATTTCAGCAGCTCAATGATGCACAGCTGCAGATCGATCAATTAATCAAGTGAAGTCCTTTGGAGGAGTTAATCTGCCTAATCTCGCCCTACTGTCGCAGCCGCAACCTCTCCCTACGCTAATCAGAGCAGAGTGACGGGCGGCGCTATGTGACTCCAGCTTAAATAGAGGCTGGGTCACATGGTGCTCTGGCCAATCACAGCCATGCCAATAGTAGGCATGGCTGTGACGGCCTCTTGGGGCAAGTAGTATGACGCTTGTTGATTGGCTGCTTTGCAGCCTTTCAAAAAGCGCCAATAAAGCGTCACAAAAGCGCCAAGAAAGCGACGAACACCGAACCCGGACTTTTATGAAAATGTCCGGGTTCGGGTCCGTGTCACGGACACCCCAAAATTCGGTACGAACCCGAACTATACAGTTCGAGTTCGCTCATCCCTAGTAGGCATGGCTTTGATGGCTTCTAAGGGTACACAGTTAAACGCTTGTTGATTGGCTGCTCTTCAGTCTTTCAAAAATCACCAAGAAAGCACCAAACACCGAACCTGAACTTTTACAGAAATGTTCGGGTTTAGGTCCGGGGTCCAAGAATCCTAAAGTTCGGTACGAAACCGAACTTTACAGTTCTGGTTCGCTCAACCCTAAAGGTAAGCTCAATGACACAGCAGAAACAACAGAGAGCAGAGAGTTAAACTGTTGTTGCTGGGCAGGAGTCTTGACCAATCACAGCCAGCCTCACACACAGCAGGAGTTTTGACCAGTCACAGCCAGCTTCACACACAGCCTGTGTGGGAAATCCCCTAGCAGGAGCTGCTGGAATCATTATTCACCAGAGAGAGAAGCTGAACAGACATTCACTCCACTAAGAGCTATGTTTTATGGAAGAAGGGAGGCCAAAATAGGTATTTAAAACAGTTATATAATGTTACTACTGTTAATATAATGATTAGAACTGTATACTAAACTAGTTATATATGTTTACTTACAGTTCCACCATATTGATCCATACGATCCATACAAATTGCAAAAGCAAACTGAAATCTGCAGTTGAACTAGTGGTTGAACCTCAGATATACCTCTCAGAGAGATCATAAAGTGCTTAAAGGGAAACTGTCACCAGTTTTATGGTGTCCTAACTAAGGGCAACATAAATAAGTGACTGATTCGCTTAGTAAAATGCTGGGTCACTTTCTTTAATTGACCCAGTCAATCTGCCAACATCTTGTATTGAAAAGCTCCAGCTGATAATGATGAGTCATGAATATTCATGAGCTCCTGACTCTCCCCGCCCACCTGCTGCTGAATGACCGTTTGTTTCCATAGGAATCAGCAGCAGATGGGCAGGGGAGTGGCTATAGCTCTGAATTAAATATACGCTGGACTCGATGACCTCACGCCGGAGTCGAATCAGCTCATTAGCATGCGGCATCTTTGTGTGTATATTATGAGGTAACCATTTGTCACACCAGTAAGTGAACACATCTAAGGTACTTTTTAGTAGTTAATGAATATCCGCATGACAGGTTCACTTTAAATAACTTTAAGTGAGAATACAGATACTCAAGAGAGAAATATATTCACTATTTTATGTTGAATGACAAGATTGAACGGTTGAACCACCATCTTATGCATACCGCCATCTTGTGATATCTTTTCAACACGTGTTATGTACATGGGCTATCTGCTGTGGAGGCGGCAGTGTTATATATGAAGAAAAGTTGAAGTTAATAAAGAAGTTATTTGAAGCATTTGGTGTGCTCTTTAAACCTACTGTTTCCTTAGAACGGTGCTAGAGGAATTACAGAGTAATAGACAGTCTGGTTAGACTGAAAGTCAGAGATATCAAAATTCTTCTAATGCCACAGCGCAAAAGGCACTTCATAGTGCTGCGCCTGCCACACTCACACCATGGGAGGGTTTTTTCTCTCTGGCTGTGAGCTCTGCGATTTTACAGCGCTACAGCCAGTGAGAAGGAACGCCCAGGGAGAAACGGGGCCGACTCCTCCCTGGTGTTCCGATAGTAGCAATTACCATACATATTGATATTGATATTGATATTGAAGAGATATCTTAAGGATTGGTCATCAATATATAAGTCCTGAATAAACCCTTTAATTCAGTTTGAGGACCTCAAAGGGGTTCTGTACCTTTTTATAACTGATGATAGTTCATCACCATGTGATCAGTGGGGGTTCGAGAAGGCAGCAGTGCTCGCAGTAGCGCTGTGGCTTTCTCACTGTTTCCCACAGGCCAGTGATATCAAGACTATTATCACTGGCCTGGAAGCGGCTCAGCCCGTATTCACTTCAAAGGAGCTGAGCCCAGGCCAGTATTACTAGTCGTGACGTCACTGGCCTGCAGGAAACAGCGAGAAGGCCACGAGCACCGCTGTCTCTTCAAACAGCTGATCGGGGACCGGGGGACTACTTCCAAAGTTAATAGAAAAATATGTGCCCAACCCCGAGGCTAGATGGGAATTCTATTCATAAACAGAGCATTCAAGTGAGTCTTAGGAGTAAAGGTGGATTTACTAAAATGTCTTGTTTATGCCCATCTCATATTGTCTTACCTTTTAGGTGGCACAGTACACTGGCAACGTGAAAACTCACCCCCAAGAAGGACACTTTATTACAAGTGCCTTTCAGCAAACGTGGACATCACAGCAAACATGATGTTGGGTATGATCAAGGGCCCCAAAGAAAATCAAGATCTTAATTTGCTTGGCCAAGCAGCAACATGGCTGTCTCAGTGTCAGAATTCCAGGGGTGGTTACTCATCCTCACTGGTAATCAAAGGACGAACAATCCAGAATACTGTATATATTGTCAGCTTCTTAAAAAGCAAACTGGAAGAGTAAGTCGATATTGCCTATTTCCTTTAGGATACAGCATCGGGCGTTGAAGCCATGACTGAGTTTGGTAGACTGGTCAATGTCAAGGGCACCGATTTTGAGGTTATTGTGAGTCAAGGAGATAAGGAAGTTGCCCGAATAAATGTAAACACAGAAAACAAGATGGTGGTTCATAGAGTGAACCTGCCCGTTGTATTTGAGATAATCAAAATTTCCGCCACTGGGACAGGCAACTTCCTCACACAGGTAAGATTGCAATCAAAGTGACCATATACTGTATTCATACTTTTATTATCACATCTTAGTGCAGGCACCATAAATTTCCATGCCCCATACAAAGGTCAGGTCTCTGTAAGTCTGTATGTCTTGGGTCAATGCCATGCCTCTTTGACTGCTGATAGTTTATTCCGCCAATTCTAAAAGAGGCATGGCTAGCTGAAGGAAACCAATATACTTGTCCACATCAGCTTCCTAAGAGAAAAAGACAACGAACGCCCCAAAAATTCTAGAAATTCACTTGCCACAGCAGAACTTGACAGAAACCCTGTAAGGTTTCCATCCACACTGGCGCAATCCAGTGACTTTTTTTATCTACTCTGTCTGCCTGATTCTCAGGACAAGAAGCCGGCGGTCAGGTGGTAGTTCTGCCACACCATAGACAATTGACAGGGCATGGACAGAGCTATAGTTTTGCAATAGCTGGAAAGGCACAAGTTGGTAACTAAAACCCTAGAACAAAAATAGACCTTTCTTATACTAGATGTTGTTCGACAGAAAGAGATGAGGTTATCTTTGTTTTAATGAATGTTGGGACAATCAGAATATTACTGTAGTTTCCCTGCATAACCATTTATTGAATATGCATGACTCCAAATTGTTCCTATTTTACAAACATTTTTGCAAAATTTTGGTACCGATGCAAATGTGCCCCAAAGCTAGTGTTTCTGGGAAGCTTTTCTGTGTGGATCGGCGGCAGGGCTTTTACCCTTCTTCGAATAGGGTTTGACATGTTGGATGTATGAATTTGTCAATTACCAACAACACCTTCAAGTAGTAACTGTATGTTTCTCTATCTAGATAACATCGAAATTCAACACCAGGATATCAAATGAAGACAGCTCATTCACACTGAATGTTACTACACGGGCTGAAACCTGTACTGAAGGTGTAGCTCCAGTTATTTACACTGATATCTGTGCCATGTAAGTCTCTGCAGGCACAATACTGACTCTATTCCAAAATATTGTATTTTAAAGGCGTTGTCCACTTGACAATGCTATTTTATTAGAAAGGCCCTCATATAAATTGACCACAGGGTGTTCAGATCCTCATAAATCATCTGTAAAATGTGGAGAAACCTGGAAGCAAGTGTTGATTGCCTCCACAGAATGAGTGGTGCTTTGTGGTTCCAGCACTGACTTCCAAAGACAGAGGTACATCTAAGAGCTGATTGGCAGGGATGTGAGTTGTGAAACCTTCATTAATCAGCTAATGATAGCCTATCCTGAGGATAGGGCATGATTTACTAAATACTGGACAACCCCTTTGATTTCAATTACTGTCTGTCTAGAGTGAAAGATGCTCTTTGTAGCTTTTGTTCAATCTGGCTAATCAATGAGAAAACTAATAGATATGTTCCCCAAGTCATATTGTGAATTGCTATTTTTTTTTTTATCTTGATTAAGATCATGAGTTTGATGTCTCAGTCTTGGGTTATACACTGAATGTGTTTATACAGGTCAATTTAAGTTCTGTTTATTCCACCTCTTTGAGAAAGGAGACCCAACCGTAGTTACTCCCAACCTCTGTGCAGGACTCTCCTCTCCAGAAGAACAGAATTTTTAGCAAACACCAGGATAGGGAATTCACCCCAAGGTTATAGATAATTATGAAGTTCCTCCTGTCCTACCAGCTTCATTATGAGGGCCCATATTGATAATGGCTATGGCTATTGCGCTTTTCTGTGTATCCCTATAATCTTATGATGTCTATTAGTGATGAGCGAGCATGCTCGGCTGCACTGCTGTTTGGCTCGAGCATTGCTATGCTTGGCCGAATAATTCAGGTGCTCGAATACTATTTAATACAATGAAAGTCAATGGGAGAACCCCATGCAACCCCTGCTCGGAAGAGAAGATGGTGTCTGATTCATAAAAAAAAGGTTAGAAATTGATGGAAACCCCATCAAAATTGTTTGGCAACAGCATTAAGAGGATAGCTGGATGCATCTTGGACTTCTGTTACGTACGACATACAATAGACAACCACATAAAGGCTATATGCCAAAAGCCAGGTATGTACAAGCCATCCATCTATCCATGAGACAGATAACAGCCAGCATACCTTACCATGGCAGCCTTGGGTACTATGAGATATTCCAAACCAGCTCTCATCTGACTGAGAACCAGTAAACCTCAAAGTTATTTTGTATCTGTTGGATGGCTTGGGTGGACCTGCACACCTAGATCAATATCATTAGGGCGACAAATGTTTTTCTGATTGTCCTGATATAATATTCAATAACCTTTCTATACAGTTTTGTCATGTAAAAAATAATTTGCATAAACATGGGCATATGGGAAAAACATGCAAATGAACAGATTCTCTCATGAATAGCGCCCTCTATTAGTTGCATAGTGTTCTGACAAGACTATTCACTCACAACAGCGAAGCTGTTCATGAGTCATGAATCATGATATACAGGGGAACTCCTCACACACACACCCTACCCCTAGCAGGGGGTGGGCTACACTAACTCTAACTTTCTTCTCCACCCATGCTGCAGGATGTGGGAACAGCCCACTCTCTCCACAGAGGGGGAGCTAAGCTGGAATCATCCATTCCAGCCTAGATACACTAAACTGGGACTTGTACCTTGCCAAAGTGTTGCTGCCACCTGCTGGTAAACCTGGAAAATTAAAGGAACAATTGTGCTTAACATGGTTTTACATGCACATTTGTGAAGACATAATATAAATTACATCAGTTGACAATATACAGGCTCTTAGAAGATAGTAGTGGGGTAGAGGCGTGTGGTAACACAACTCTGGGGTGTTACAACTGGTTCTCAGTCAGATGAGAGCTGGATTGGAATATCTCATAGTGCACAAGGCTGCCATTGTAAGGTATGCTGGCTGTTATCTGTCTCATGGATAGATGGATGGCTTGTACATACCTGGCTTTTGGCATATAGACTTTGTGTGGTTGTCTATTGTATGCCGTACATAATAGGAGTCTAAGACGCATCCAGATATCCTCTTAATGCTGTTGCCAAGCCATTTTGATGAGTTTTCCACCAATTTCTAACCTTTTTTATTATCCAGACACCCTCTTCTCTTCCGAGCAGGGGGTGCCTTCTTGCCTCCCATTGACTTCCATTATACTCAGGCGCTCGGCCGAGGACACAAATATAGCAATTTGTTTGGGCTGAACACCAGAATACTTTGGTGCTTGATCATTACTAATGTCTATGTATTAAGGCTTAAGTTTTGTTACTAGAAAAATGTATTAGTTAAAGAAGGTCACTGTATTGACCAAAGCTGATTGATCACACTCTATATTTAGGCTGATTGGGTTCCAGGCAAATTTTTGGGCTTGAACACAGAAGCTAATGGTTGGAAAAGTAGAATTCATGGCTCTGGTCAAGGTCAGAACTTTGTTAGAAGTGAAAAAAAAAAAGTCAGGAAGTTACCCACTCAAAATACTGTTTGTGGCTGTGCTGGGATGGTTGCCATACTGACCAGTCAATCCCTGGCTGGTTGACCTATAAGTAAGGCTTAAAGCTGAGCTGATCAGGTTCCTGCCTCAGTGTCCACTCCCAGAGCTATTGGCGGATTTAACATTGCTACTCGATGATTGCAATCACCTGTGATTTTGCTCCCTGGCTCCATTGTTTAGGCACTAAGAAATATTAATTTCATCTCACTATTTGTTTTCTTTTCTTAGGTACACAGGAAGTAAAAACCAAACCAATATGGTACTTGTTGACATTAAAGAATTGACTGGGTATACAACTGACAGAGGATTAGCTTACACGGTGAGATATAAGGGTTTTGGAAGTCATAAGATTTGATACTGTTACGAGCCCGTACCCACGCGGTCCTTATATCCCCTGTGGGACGAACATCGTGCCATTGACCATTCCATGTGGCGTCCTAGTTGCCTTCATCCCTTGCATGCTACTGTCTCTATGCTACTCCCTTAGGGTACTACCAAATACTTTCACAGCCAATGGCTAAGGATCCCTGGACCTGGGTACTCGACGCACACTCCCCACTCAGAGGGCATCTGAGCTTTAGGTTCCCTGGTGACCAGCAAAGGTGTTTTGGAAGTCTAGTACTTCTGCAATTCTCTTGAATCTTACCAGCATTAGTCACTGCCTGTGATCCTGTTGTTCTCCTCTTGTTCTTCCCAGCCTCCCTATGTGTTCCTTAACCTCCAGTTCAAGCTTTATTTGTATTTAAAGGCTATGTACACCTTCAGGGGCATTTTTTATGATTGCATTTTTTTTATTTTTTCAATTAGTCTTTATTAAAAATGCTAAGTCGTTTCTGAGATGCAAGAGTTAAAACATCAATCTATCTGCAAGCTTTCAGTTCTGTTCTCTTTGAATCCCATCAGGTGACGGCTCATATGGGGTTCTTATCTACAACCTCCTGACCTCATATACACTCATCAAACTGATAAGAATATACTGTAGCTCAAAAAAGTGTTTATGAGTAGAGTTGAGCGAACACCTGGATGTTCGGGTTCGAGAAGTTCGGCCGAACTTCCCGAAAATGTTCGGGTTCGGGATCCGAACCCGATCCGAACTTCGTCCCGAACCCGAACCCCATTGAAGTCAATGGGGACCCGAACTTTTCGGCACTAAAAAGGCTGTAAAACAGCCCAGGAAAGGGCTAGAGGGCTGCAAAAGGCAGCAACATGTAGGTAAATCCCCTGCAAACAAATGTGGATAGGGAAATGAATTAAAATAAAAATTAAATAAATAAAAATTAACCAAAATCAATTGGAGAGAGGTCCCATAGCAGAGAATCTGGCTTCCCGTCAACCACCACTGGAACAGTCCATTCTCAGATATTTAGGCCCCGGAACCCAGGCAGAGGAGAGAGGTCCCGTAACAGAGAATCTGGCTTCATGTCAGCAGAGAATTAGTCTGCATGTCATAGCAGAGAATGAGGCTTCACGTCAGCCACCACTGCAACAGTCCATTGGCATATATTTAGGCCCAGCACCCAGGCAGAGGAGAGAGGTCCCGTAACAGACAATCTTGCTTCATGTCAGCAGAGAATCAGTCTTCATGTCATAGCAGAGAATCAGGCTTCACGTCACCCACCACTGTAAGAGTCCATTTTCATAAATTTAGGCCCAGCACCCAGGTAGAGGAGAGAGGTCCCGTAACAGAGGATCTGGCTTCATGTCAGCAGAGAATTAGTCTGCATGTCATAGCAGAGAATGAGGCTTCACGTCAGCCACCACTGCAACAGTCCATTGGCATATATTTAGGCCCAGCACCCAGGCAGAGGAGAGAGGTCCCGTAACAGAGGATCTGGCTTCATGTCAGCAGAGAATTAGTCTGCATGTCATAGCAGAGAATGAGGCTTCACGTCACCCACCACTGCAACAGTCCATTGGCATATATTTAGGCCCAGCACCCAGGCAGAGGAGAGAGGTCCCGTAACAGACAATCTGGCTTCATGTCAGCAGAGAATTAGTCTGCATGTCATAGCAGAGAATGAGGCTTCACGTCAGCCACCACTGCAACAGTCCATTGGCATATATTTAGGCCCAGCACCCAGGCAGAGGAGAGAGGTCCCGTAACAGACAATCTGGCTTCATGTCAGCAGAGAATCAGTCTGCATGTCATAGCAGAGAATCAGGCTTCACGTCACCCACCACTGGAACAGTCCATTTTCATAAATTTAGGCCCAGCACCCAGGCAGAGGAGAGAGGTCCCGTAACAGAGGATCTGGCTTCATGTCAGCAGAGAATTAGTCTGCATGTCATAGCAGAGAATGAGGCTTCACATCACCCACCACTGCAACAGTCCATTGGCATATATTTAGGCCCAGCACCCAGGCAGAGGAGAGAGGTCCCGTAACAGACAATCTGGCAATCTGGCTTCATGTCAGCAGAGAATCAGTCTGCATGTCATAGCAGAGAATCTGGCTTCACGTCAGCCACCACTGTAAGAGTCCATTTTCATAAATTTAGGCCCAGCACCCAGGCAGAGGAGAGAGGAGAGAGGTCCCGTAACAGAGAATCTGGCTTCATGTCAGCAGAGAATTAGTCTGCATGTCATAGCAGAGAATGAGGCTTCACGTCAGCCACCACTGCAACAGTCCATTGGCATATATTTAGGCCCAGCACACAGGCAGAGGAGAGAGGTCCCGTAACAGACAATCTGGCTTCATGTCAGCAGAGAATTAGTCTGCATGTCATAGCAGAGAATCAGGCTTCACGTCACCCAACATTGGAACAGTCCATTGGCATATATTTAGGCCCCGGCACCCAGACAGAGGAGAGGTTCATTCAAATTTGGGTAGCCTCGCAATATAATGGTAAAATGAAAATAAAAAAAGGATTGAATGAGGAAGTGCCCTGGAGTCCAATAATATATGGTTAAGGGGAGGTAGTTAATGTCTAATCTGCACAAGGGATGGACAGGTCCTGTGGGATCCATGCCTGGTTCATTTTTATGAACGTCAGCTTGTCCACATTGGCTGTAGACAGGCGGCTGCGTTTGTCTGTAATGACACCCCCTGCCGTGCTGAATACACGTTCAGACAAAACGCTGGCCGCCGGGCCGCTAGGACGTGTGGATGTGGCAGAACGGCCACGTCCTCTCCCAGCACCAGAGGGTCCACTAACACCACCACGACCATGTCCACGTCCGCGTCCCTTACTAGATGTTTTCCTCATTGTTATCGTTCACCACAACAACAAAAATATTATTTGGCCCAATGTATTGTATTCAAATTCAGCGGGATATAAATTTGAGGCCTAGTATTTAGGCGCTGGGTGACCGGTATAGATTTACTGACAGAATTAGACTTGGAAATGCACAGTAGCGTGTGTGTGAAGTTATTCTGAATGACCCTATGTGCACCTTGAATATTATATACCCTTTTAGGGATAGATTTCAAATAGCTCTGATATAGCAGAAACCACTAAATTATGAAATAGCTAAATTGGGAATTGTATTTCAACCCAGAACAAAAAATGTGCTTTGACGGACACTAAATAACTTGCCCAGCCACAACAGTACAGCGGTAACGACAGATTTAGCAGGATATAAATTTGAGGCCTAGTATTTAGGCGCTGGGTGACCGGTATGGATTTAGTGACAGAATTAGACTGGGATATGGCCAAAAAATAACCACACTATTGCTGGTTAAATGCACTTGGTGTGATAGCTTGACCAACCACACTACTGAGGGTTAAATGCACTTGGTGACGGGCGCAGCTTGCCCCTGATGTAGTATATGGCCAAAAAATGAACAGACTATTGCTGGTTAAATGCACTTGGTGACGGGCGCAGCTTGCCCCTTATTTAGTATATGGCCAAAAAATGAACAGACTATTGCTGGTTAAATGCACTTGGTGTGATAGCTTGACCAACCACACTACTGAGGGTTAAATGCACTTGGTGACGGGCGCAGCTTGCCCCTGATGTAGTATATGGCCAAAAAATGAACAGACTATTGCTGGTTAAATGCACTTGGTGTGACAGCTTCACCCTGATGTAGGCTTTAGCCAAAAAACAACCACACCTTTGAGGGTTAAATGCACTTGGTGACAGGCGCAGCTTGCCCCTGATGTAGTATATGGCCAAAAAATAAACAGACTATTGCTGGTTAAATGCACTTGATGTGACAGCTTCACACTGATGTAGGAATTAGCCAAAAAACAACCACACCATTAAGGGTTAAATGCACTTGGTCGCAGCTTGTGCTGGCGCACCACAAGACACAAAATGGCCGCCGATCACCCCAGAAAAAAGTGACTGACAAACAGTCTGGGCAGCCTAAAAACAGTGAGCAATTGAGTATCAGCAGCTCAATGATCCACAGCTGCAGATCGATCCCTGGATGGAGTCTTTTGGAGGAGTTAATCTGCCTAATCTCGCCCTACTGTCGCATCCGCAACCTCTCCCTACGCTAATCAGAGCAGAGTGACGGGCGGCGCTATGTGACTCCAGCTTAAATAGAGCCTGGGTCACATGGTGCTCTGGCCAATCACAGCCATGCCAATAGTAGGCATGGCTGTGACGGCCTCTTGGGGCAAGTAGTATGACGCTTGTTGATTGGCTGCTTTGCAGCCTTTCAAAAAGCGCCAAGAAAGCGACGAACACCGAACCCGAACCCGGACTTTTACGAAAATGTCCGGGTTCGGGTCCGTGTCACGGACACCCCAAAATTCGGTACGAACCCGAACTATACAGTTCGAGTTCGCTCATCCCTATTTATGAGGTCAGGAGGTCAGAGATAATAGCCCCGCACAAGCCATCCGCTGATGGGATTCAAAAAGAACAGAACTGATAACTTGTATGCAGACTGATGTTTTAGCTCTTGCATCTCAGAAATGGTTGAACTTTTTTTTTTATAAAGACCAATTGAAAAAATGACTTTTAGAACAAAATGAGTAAGGCTACTTTCACACTGGCGTTTCTGGGTCCGTTTGTGAGATCCGTTCAGGGCTCTCACAAGCGGCCCAAAACGGATCAGTTTAGCCCCAATGCATTCTGAATGGATAAGATACAAGACGGATCCGCACCTAACACAGGTGTGAAAGTAGCCTAAAATGCTATTTTAAAAAATGCCAATGAAGGTATACATCCCAGTCAGAATGCCTTGTTTGGACTCCTCCCAAGTTCCCACCCTGCCCTGCTTGTGTAAGGCCTCATGCACACGACAGTATTTTTTCACGGTCCGCAAAACGGGGTTCCGTTGTTCTGTGATCCGTTTCCGTTTTTGTTTCCATGTGTTTTCCTTGATTTTTGGAGGATCTCAAAAAACAACAAAAAATCTAAGTCAAGTTTGCCATGCAAATGATAGGAAAAAAGCTGACACGGATCACGGACGCGGAAGACAATCTTGTGTGCCTCCGTGTTTTTTCACGGACCCATTGACTTGAATGGGTCCGCGAACCGTTGTCCGTGAAAAAAATAGGACAGGTCATTTTTTTTTGACGGACTAGAAACACGGATCAAGGATGCGGATGACAAACGGTGCATTAGCCGAGTTTTCCACGGACCCATTGAAAGTCAATAGGTCCACAGAAAATCACGGAAAACGGAACGGACACGGGACACAACACCGGTCGTGTGCATGAGGCCTAACTAACACTACCCTGCATTCCAGTGTATCCTGTGTTGCTTGGCTGCTATAAGAATCTAAAAAAAACTGTATTACCATCTACAGTGATCTAGACTTAAAAAAATACCTAGAAAAATTTAGGAGCTGAATTAAAATTTTTGTCACTAAATTTAAAGTACATAAAATTATAATAAAAAAAAAAAGATTTGGAGAAGGAAGTGAGACGCAGGTCACAGTAGTGAGCCAGCTCTACTTACAGCATACTGGCTGCCAACACTACAGAACGTATAGAAGGATAGAGCACCACATACTTCTTACATCCAGTGACCTCTCCTGTGATGTAGACATTCTTTCCTCATCTTTTCCATTTGACAAATTCTTTCAGCCGCGTCTCGTCTCTGCAGAGATTGTTACACAGACATGTTAGATTTCTCAATTTTTCAATCAACCTCCCCACCTTTTCAACACACACTCCCAATTGTGCTCACTGTGCTCCTAAATGCACCCAAATACTATATTGCTGAAAAAAGTGACCCCAGTAGAAATAATGAGCCCTATAGTGCCTCAGGCAATTATAATGCCTCCTAGAACGCCCCCTAGTAATAATAATGTCTGATAAAATGCCCTCAGTAATAATTATAAAACCCTACATTGTGCTTCCAGTAATAATGCCTGTGTCCCAAAGAATAATGTCCCCCAATATGTCCCTATAACAGAAATGCCCCATACAGTGCCTCCAGCATACATATACCCTATTTTACCTCAAGTAAAAATGTCATCATAGTACCCTTCGTATTAATAGTTCCCCCAGTAATAATGCCCCTTTAAAAAAATACCACTATAGAGCCCCACTATTAAAAGTCCCCCAGTACCTCCAGTAATGCCCCAGATAGCGCTCTCATATTTAAAACAAAATTCCCAGTAATGCCCCTTATAAAGCTACAGTATAAGGCTAAGCCACCAGTAATGCCCCTCATACTGTTCCTAGTATTAAAAATTCCCCTAGAGTACCCCCAATAATGCTGCCAGTTATGTGCCCCACTGTGCCCCCAGTAGCGATGTTGCCCCCAGTGCCCCTTCAGTAATACTGTCCTCCACAGTGCTTCTATAGTAGTAGTGTCCCCCACAGTGCTCCTGCAGTAGTAATGTTCCCCATAGTGCCCCTTCAGTAGTAATATCCCCCAAAGTACTCCTTTAGTAGCAGTGTCCTCACTGAGCTCTTCCAGTAGTAATATTCCCCAGAGTGCCCCTTCAGTAATACTGTCCCCCACAGTGTTCCTACAGTAGTAGTGTCCTCCACAGTGCCCCTCCAGTATTATTGTCCCAACAGTGCCCCTCCAGTAATATCGTCCCTCCCAGTGCCCCTCCATTAGTAATGTCCCTCCCAGTGCTCCTCTGGTAGTAATATGCCCCACAGTGCCCCTCCAGTAGTACTGTCCCCCACAGTGCCCCTCCAGTAGTAATGTATCCCACAGTGCTCCTCTAGTAGTAGTGTCCCCCACAGTGCCCATCCAGTAGTAGTGTCTCCCCCAGTAGTAATTTCCACCACAGTGCCCCTCCAGTAGTAGTGTCTCCACAGTAGTAGTTTCCACCACAGTGTCCCTGCAGTAGTAATGTCCCCCATAAAGCCTCAGTATAAGCCACCAGTAATGCCCTTTATAATGCTCCTAGCACAAACAATTCCCCTAGAGTACCCTCAATAATATTGACAGTTATACCCCCAGAGTCCCCCTCCAGTAGTAATGTCTCCCAAAGTGCCCCTCCAGTAGTAATGTCTCCCAAAGTGCGCCTCCAGTAGTAGAGCCCCCACAGTGCCCCTCAAGTAGTAATATCCCCCACAGAGCTCCTCTAGTAGTAGTGCCACTCAGAGTGCTCCTCCAGTAGTAGTGTCCCCCACAGCGCCCCCAATAGCAATGCCCCCCCCAAGTAATGTCCTCTATAGTTCCACCACAGTCACAGTGCCCCCCCCCCCCCCCAGTAGTAGTGTCTAGAGATAAGTGAATTGACTTTGGATGAGCACTCCGTACAGTATTAGAATGTATAGGCTCAGATGAGCCAAAGTTATTACTTTGCGAAGTCTCACGGCACTTCGGGTAATAACTTCAAAAATTTATTTATACTGTTAAAAACGTTTTCCCGAACTCTGTTTCGGGTTCCAAGTGGTACCTTGGAACTGAACCCACGTCAGGGAAAGGGTTTTTAACAGTAGAAATCAGTTGTGTCTACATAAATAAACTACTGTAGTACTAGACAAGGGTCTCCAAGGCTATAATTCATAAAAGCCTTTTAGGACTGCAATTAGTGCTGAGATGAAAATCCAAAAATGTTGAGTGGTGCTGACAAGCTCTTCACATAAATGTCATTACTTATTGAAAACCTTTATGCCATTTTCTTCTTCATGTAGATGTCGTTCCCCATAACAACGAATGAAGTTGAATATAGAGACAATCACGTGCAGTTTTACCTGATGTCTGTGAGTAGTAGATTAATAACCTTTGCCTCTCCTATTTAATAAATGAGTATCGTATCTATGAATACTGTATGTACTCATTCTCTTTACTGTGCAGCTTAAACCCCAGGTTGAGGTCTGCTTCACCATCACATCGTTTCTGGACAAACGGGCCTTACTCTATCAGAACAGCGTCGTTACCATATGCGATTATTATGATGCAGGTAATATGTCCAACGTAAAAAGTTATTAAGAATCATTTTAAATTGTTTTATACTTTTAGTCACTTTGAGATGACTGCACAGCACTCAAATCATTTATGGAAGGTTTATTTTCTTTATTTTTTATTTACAGAAAATGCAGCTTTTGCTGTGTATACCTACCCCTGCTCACCTACCGCTGTGGTAAGAAAAAAACAGAATGAGTTACACAGTGGGTGTGGGCACACTGTACCACTAGAACAGATTTGGCTTGGGGCTATTCCCAAGAGTGTTCTCAAAGTGCCCACCTTCAGGTCTACGGAGGGGTCTGGACTGCTGCATGGGAACCACCAGACCACTACCTTTCAGGGTAGCATTTGTTCAAGTGACTGCATACACAAGGGTCTAGAGACATTTATGCAAAACATCAATGGTTCAGGCAAAATCATAGACAGGATCAGGGCAATCAGAGTACATGCAATCCAATAAACAGTCTGTGGTCAGGGCAGCCATTAAAGGGTCAAATCCATATAACAATTGCAGCAAGCCCCTGAGGAGCTGTTGCAAAGTATGGGAGTAGGAGTGGTAGCGGCAGTGATGAGAAGTTGTGTCATAGTGTAGTTCTTCAGGACATTGCTCTCTGGGGATCGGTGCAGTGGAAAGGTAGTTTAAAGAATCAGGCCAGATGTAAGCGTATAAAATTCTCTCTTTACTTACTGCAAAATATAACTTGTGGCACATCCAGCAGTAGTAAGTACAAAGTGCAGATTCTGGCACCAGATGAGGGGATATGGTGGCTGGTTGGATGGCAATTTAAGAGCACTAGCAGGCACTTGTCCACTGTGATACAGGCTTACCGTATGTTAGTCTGGCCTGGATGTGGTTTGGGTGATGGGTGTCTTAACCGTAGGCCCCCACCTTGCAGCAGTGTCTGTAAAGCTGTATTTCACTGATCACTCTGCTATCTTGACATATTGATGATTTCTGGAAGCAGTGTTCTGGATATTGATGATCTCTCTGGAGTGTTGGCATATGGATATGGTTCCTTGAAGTAGGAGCTCTGACATTTGCTTCTTCTCCTGTCTTCCGCCTGAAATGAGCCCCCCATCCTTACTGGCAGGAAGTAGGACCAGCCCACTCCTACCAAGTGGAGAGGAATAGGATAGTTAGCACAGTTCCTGCCAACCACTATCATCTTGTTGGAATAAATGGCCAAAACATGTACTGAAAATACATATAAAACATACTAATTGCTGATAACCCCAGGTTTAAGGTACTGCACAAGCAAAAGTGGGTACACAAGCAGATGAACGTAGAATGCACACCTTTGCAAGAACTTAGGAAATGAATGTATTGCTCCTGATCCTGAACACCCACATAGGGGAAGGAAGTTACCCTGGGTGGCTGGCCATACGTTGGGAAAGCTTAGGGTGTGTACACACTGGCCTCTTAAGAACTAAAGGGAGCACACACAGGTAGTGAGAGGCACTGCCAGCAAGAAGTAGACGTCAACTTCCAAGCGTTGTCAGCCAAGCTACTCTTGTAGCCAGGCCAATTGGAAAGAAAGACCGGCGGGCCTGAGATACTGGAGAACAGGAACAGGGAATCGGGTGAGCAGTGCAGCACATGTGCCTGCCAAGGACAACAAACTGGCTGTGGGCAAGGGCCACCATCATAACAGAAGGTGTCTATAGGTCCTTTCTATTTATATAGATTCCTCTATAGGAGTCATGTGTTGGAGGTGTCAATACCTGTAGGCTGCCTCCAAAGCCTTGTCATTTTGGTTGTGTATCCCAACTTGATGCTTTCAATAACAAAGAAGTCATTACTTTCGGATGGAAGCAAAATATCTGTAGTGAGTTCCCATGAACTTCACATGTGCCAATTGTTTGATTATGTCAGCTACATAGAGAAAACAGTGATCTGTTCCCAAACAAATGCAGTAAAGAGCAAATGTAAGGGACTGATGTGTCACGGTCCGATTCCTGCAATACTCAGGAAAAGAACCAATCAGGCAGCACAAATTTGCATATTTCACCCACCCTTCCCGACAACTTTGGTTAAGATATCTACCTGGCTCCAGAATTTTGGTGAAGTCACAAATGTTGCCAAGACAGAAGTCCGGAAGTTAGCTATGGGAGTTGGGTAGATGTGTGCAATATTGGGGTAGAACGTGAGCAAAGTTGGTGATATGAAAAGTCTAATAGCAGAGGCCAAAAAGAGCCAGGTATACAGTAAGGTGAGGAGAATTTGAGTAGACCATCGAGCCAAAGTTTTCTTAGAGGAACCTAGGAGTAGTGGTTATGCATTATAGTAAGTGAGCTATCTCACTGCAACCTTGACTGGCAGCGTGAGGAGATGGCACTGTATAGCAGTGACTTGAGGTATTACATGATCAGGAATGAATTCATATACAATGTATCTGGCGCCAGAAGAGCATCTGCTAAGTTATATCATACTATATGATGTGGAGCCTATGGAATAGGGTAAAGAGGAACCATCTGACAGTAACTGGTTCTATTCTTTCTCCAGGAATAATCTAGATGCCTTCATGTTGGATCACATTTCAGGATATTTTATAACATGAAGAATTGTCGTAGATTTTAGTTTGCAATACTCAATGATGATCTATAATAAAAAAAGAAAAATCAAGCAGATGAAAAGAACATTGGAATGTCAAGGCTAACCGTTTGGAACATGCCGAGAACTGGAGGAGGATTCATTGTGTTCATTGTTTGGTGGACTGTTTTGTTGATGTTTTTCTGCTCTCAAAGTCTCTTCTGTGATAATCCATCTGTGATTTCATCCATAAATCAAAAGTAAAATAATTTCTTCAGCATTGTGTCCAACTTGCTTTTTGTTCTCCAGAAAACAGTATATAACAATGTCTAGTAGTCAGACATCTAGACTAGACTTGGGAGAATCACCCTTTCAAAAAAGGCTACAAACTCTGACTCCATCCTTACCTGCACAGAATAGAACAGAGATATTTTTGTGCACCGTGGTAAATCTGAATTGAGCTCTACTGTGATTACATTTATGAAAGGAAACATTACTTAACCCAGAGAACAAACCTCAGCATCGACAAGGTGCACACATCTGTGCTAGGGTCACATAGTGAAACTGTCCAATCAAATGGGTATTCAAGATTAGCAGAGTATGTTCACATTACTGTCCTGGTTTGGCAGTAAAAGCCCCTTAGATGACACCAAAAGATATATTGGGGGAAATTTACTAATCAAAATGTGCCAGAATTTGCCAAAAAGACTTTTCTAACCTTTTTACAATGCATCCGATAAGTGGCGGGTAGAGTTGAGTGGACACCTGGATGTTCGGGTTGGACGAGTTCGGCCGAACTTGAAAAAAAAGTTTGAGTTCGGGACCCGAACTTGACCCTGAACCCGAACCCCATTGAAGTCAATGGGGACCCAAACTTTTGGGCACTAAAATGGCTCTAAAATAGTCCTGGAAAGGGCTAGAGGGCTGCAAAAGGCATCAAGATGTGCTTAAGCACATGGCAACTGTTCTGCAAACAAATGTGGATAGGGAAATGACTTTAAATAACATAAAATACAGAAAAATTAAAAATAACAATCTGGATCTATGAGTAGGAGGTTGAGGAGGCGGTGGATGGGTGGATGTGGCGGTGTAGGTTGACGTGGCGGTGTAGGTGGAAGCCACGGTGAAGGAGGAATAAGTAGCCAACACTGATTTGTGTTATTTTTTATTTTTAAATTGGGGTATCCCCCAAAAGATTGGGGCATACAACAAAATAAAACGAAGAATAAGTGCACTTGAGTACAAGAATGGATGGTTGAGGCTGGTATAAATGTCTATTCTGCACAAGGTACGGACAAGTCCTGAGGGATCCATGCCTGGTTCATTTTAATAAACTTGAGCTTGTCCACATTGGCTGCGGCCTGTGATAATGCTCTCTGCCGGCTAAACACACGTTCACACTATACACTGGCTGCAGGGCAGGGCAGCCCCTCCAAGGCTGACAAAGCTTTTCCACATTTTGGCCATGCTAACCCTGCCTTCTCAGGTGCTGGCGGTGCCCCAGCTCCGTTGGCGACCTCTTCCTCCTCCTCTGCCTTCGCCTTGTGCTTCCACTGTGCCCCCGCTGTCAGGTGGGAATGCTATCATCAGCGTGCGCTTGTAGTCGCGCATCTTCAGTAACAGAAGTTTTCACTAAATTTACTTCCCTATCAGTAATGCAGAGCAGGGGTTCAATCAAGGCAAAAGGGGGTTCATGTCACACAGCAATAGAACAGAGGATTTTTAGAGATTTAGGCCCCTGTCACCCAGGCGCAGCAGGGGTTTGTATACACTAAAAATAGTAAAATGTCACCCGACAATTAAAAATAAGATTTTTTTCAATTTAGAGCACTAAAATTGGCACTTTTTTGCATTAAAATGGCTCTAAAATAGTCATTGAAAAGGCTAGAGGGATGTAAAAGGCAGTAAAATGTGCTTAAGAGCATGGCAACTGCTCTGCAAACAAATGTGGATAGGGAAATAACTTAAAATAAAATAACTAAAAATGACAAATTATTAACCTGCAACTCAGAGAAGGAGGTGGATATGGAGTCGGAGGTTGAGGAGGCAGTGAATGTGGTGTTGTAGGTGGAGGCAGCAATGGAGGAGGAGGAGGAGGTAGCCAACAATGTTTATTTTTTTTTTTTTTATTGGGTAGGTAGCCCCCAAAATATTGGGACAAATAAAAAATAAGAAAACAAAGAATCATTGCACTTGACTTAAGAACAAGAATGTATGTTTGATGGTGGTATAAATGTCTATTCTGCACAAGGTACGGACAAGTCTTGTGGGATCCATGCCTGGTTCATTTTAATGAACGTGAGCTTGTCCACGTTGGCTGTGGACAGGCGGCTGCGCTTGTCTGTGAGAAACACACGTTCAGATAATACAGCAGGCCAGCACCTCCAAGGCGTAAAGGGCAAGCTCAGGCCATGTGCCCAATTTGGAGACCCAGAAGTTGAAGGGGGCAGACCCGTCATTGAGTACATGTAGGCGTGTGCACACATACTGCTCCACCATGTTGGTGAAATGCTGCCTCCTGCTAAGACGTTCCATATCAGCTGGTGGTGCTGGTTGTTGTGGCGTGCTGACAAAGCTTTTCCACATTTCGGCCATGCTAACCCTGCCTTCTGAGGTGCTGGCGGTGCCCCAGCTGCATTGGCGACCTCTTCCTTGTCCTCTGCCTTCGCCTTGTGCTTCCACTGTGCCCCCGCTGTCAGGTGGGAATGCCACCAGCAGCGCATCTACCAGCGTGCGCTTGTACTCGTGCATCTTATGATCACGCTCCAGTGATGGAATTAAAGACGGTACGTTGTCCTTGTAACTGGGATTCAGCTGCATGGCCACCCAGTAATTAGCACAAGTTAGAATGTGGGCAACTCGGCGGTCGTTGCGGAGACACTGCAGCATATAATCGCTCATGTGTGCAGGCTGCCCAGAGGCAACGAAAAGCTGTCCTCTGTGGGAGGTGTATCGTCTGTGTCCTCTGTATCCCCCCAGCCACGCACCAGTGATGGCCATGAGCTGGTCTGGGTGCCACCCTGCTGTGAACATGGTTCCTCCTCCTGCATCTCCTTCTCCTCATCCTCCACCTCCTCATACTCCAGAACTGTGCCCTGGCTGAACAATTGTGAACCTTGGGTTTGTGAGTGCAGAAACCCACCCTCGGAGCCACTTGGGAATGACTGGCCGGAAACCCTATGAAAAGATCCCTCTTCCTCCTCCTCCTCCTGTGCCACACCCTCTTCCATCATCACCAGGAGTGTTTTATCAAGGAGGCATAGAAGTGGTATAGTAACGCTGAGAGCTGAGAATGGCGTTATCGGCACTGGCCATGTTGGTGGAGTACTCAAAACAGCGCAACAAGGAACACAGGTCTCGCATGGAGGCCCAGTCATTGGTGGTGAAGTGGTGCTGTTCTGCCGAGCGACTCTCCCGTGCGTGCTGCAGCTGAAACTCCACTATGGCCTGCTGCTGCTCGCACAGTCTGGCCAGCATGTGCAAGGTGGAGTTCCACCTGGTGGTATCACGAGGGTATCGAGAACCACGCCTGACTCCGTTATACCCGGGGTCAGGAAGTCGCAGCGGTTGGCTGCACGCTCTGTTTAAGATAGGGCTGTTTTCCTTATGGTAGCTTTCTGGGTTTGCTTTGCAAACCCTTTTGGCTCACTCAGGGATCTGTAGCTCCTTCTCCTCAGCTGTTCCTTGTCCAGCACTCCCAAACCTCTTTATATTCCTCTCTCACACTTCTCTGGTTGCCAGAGATAGAGCTTCCTGCCTGGACATCTATTCTGACCCACTGGAGCTGTGTTGCTGCGTTCTCGGATTGTTGATTCGGAACGCTACCCTCCGGATCCCTGTTGGACCTTTGTGGACTGCTGTGGTCGCCCACCTGGGTGTATGTGTTTGTCTGTATTTGTCTGTCCTCTCCCTGGTGTTTCCCTCTTAGCGTCAGTGGTGCGGACTAGCGATCCCACCGGCCCGTTCACTATCTAGGGCTCATTTCAGGGAAAGCCAGGGTTTAGGCACGTGATCGCCGCACGGGTGAGGAACCCATCTAGGGATGTCAGGGCAGTCAGGTGCCAGTCGCAAGGTGAGTTAGGGGTCACCACCTTTCCCTCTCCCTTGGGCAGGGCTTTCCCTGTTTTCCTCCCTGTGCGTGACGTCGGTCATTACATTATCTCTGGCCCTTATTTTGTGTAGGTTAAAAAAAAATATATATATATATATAATTTTTTTTTTTTACCTACTTAGAATCCAGTATGGATCAAATTGCTGCTCTGTCCAAACAATTTCATGGCCTGTCTTTGGAGGTGGTAGGATTGAAGGCGGCGGTCCTCCAGCAACAGCAGCAATTACAACTGACCGCAAGCCCAGCGGTTGCTACTGGTAACCAGGTTGTTGCGGAACCCAAGGTTCCTCTTCCTGACAGATTTTCTGGGGGAAGGGACAAGTTTTTGACATTCCGTGAGGCCTGTAAATTATATTTTAAGCTGCGCCCTTACTCCTCTGGTAATGAAGAACAGCGGGTGGGGGTTGTTATTTCCCTGCTGCAGGGGGACCTGCAGTCCTGGGCGTTCTCTTTACCTACTGATTCCCAGGCTCTTCGGTCAGTGGATGAGTTTTTCGGGGCCTTGGGTCTCATATATGACGACCCTGACCGTGTAGCACTGGCTGAATCAAGATTACGGAGACTCTTACAAGGAGAGCGGCCGGTAGAGGAGTATTGCTCTGAATTCCGTAGGTGGGCTACGGATACCCAATGGAACGACCCGGCTCTCAGGAGTCAGTTCTGCTCTGGGTTATCCGAAAGGGTTAAGGATGCGCTTGCATTATATGAGACCCCCTTTTCCCTTGATGCGGTTATGTCCCTCTCTATCCATATAGAGAGACGCCTTAGGGACAGGTTGAAAGAACCGGAGAAATTGGTAACCCCTCCCAAGCAGCAGTTAGTCTGTACGGACTTAGACGAGCCTAGGCAGCTAGGAGGAACTACTCGTCAGGTCCGTCCTCCTGAGGTTCGCCGTAGGCGTGGGGTTTGTTTTTTTTGTGGGGAGAGGGGTCATTTCATTAATGTCTGTCCTTCTTTCCTCAGAAACAAAAGACCGTCGGAAAAACTACCAACCCCAGGCTGTGTGGAGGATGTCAGCCGGGGGGTATACGTCTCCTCCATACGTACATCGCAATTTGTGTTGCTAGCGGTTATTATTTTTGGTGATAAGACGAAGACTATTTCTTTCTTTCTAGACAGTGGAGCAGGGGTAAATTTGATAGATGCCCATTTTGCCCGCACTTTGGGTTTGTCTCTCTGTACGTTACAGAGACCCATTCCTATATTTGCTATTGATTCTGCTCCCCTGTCTCAGAGAAACCTCACCCACATTGTTCATAATTTACACCTTCGGGTAGGGGACCACCATAACGAGATGCTTTCAGGTTATGTTCTGGAGGGGCTTCCCACTCCGGTAGTGCTGGGCCTTCCCTGGTTGGTAGCGCACAATCCAGTAGTGGATTGGCAGGCCAGGGAGATATTGGAGTGGAGTGAGCAGTGCAGAGAAAATTGCTTAAATAGCAATTGCTTAGTCGCCTCCATAACTACCCTACCTACATTTATTTCGGATTTTGAGGATGTTTTTTCTGAAAAGGGTTGTCAGAAGTTACCACCTCATCGTCCTTATGATTGCCCGGTTAACCTTATTCCCGGCGCAAAATTACCCAAGACCAGGTTATATAATCTTTCGGGTCCAGAGAGACAAGCCATGAAAGATTATATCTCCGAGAGCTTGGCTAAGGGACACATCAGACCCTCTTCTTCACCCGTGGCTGCAGGGTTTTTCTTCGTTAAAAAGAAAGATGGGGGCCTGCGTCCTTGCCTAGATTTTCACGAATTAAATCGGATAACCATCCGAGACCCATACCCTCTTCCTCTCATTCCTGACCTGTTTAACCAGATTGCGGGTGCTAGGTGGTTCTTCAAACTTGATCTTAGGGGGGCCTACAATCTGATTCGTATTAAGGAGGGGGATGAGTGGAAGACAGCGTTTAACACCCCTGAGGGGCATTATGAAAATCTAGTTATGCCTTTCGGTCTGACCAATGCTCCTGCCGTCTTTCAACATTTCGTTAATGACATTTTTAGTCATCTAATCAGCAGGTTTGTGGTAATATACCTAGATGATATTTTAATTTATTCGTCTGATCTGAAAACACATGAAGTACATGTCAGGCAAGTACTGCAGGTCCTACGGATGAATTAATTATATGCTAAGATTGAAAAATGTGTTTTCGCCGTTCAGGAGATACAATTCCTGGGTTATTTCTTATCTGCTTCAGGTTTCCGTATGGATCCTAGGAAGGTCCAGGCAATTTTAGATTGGGATCTTCCTGAGAACCTCAAAGCACTACAACGGTTCTTGGGCTTCGCGAATTTCTATAGGAAATTCATTAAAAATTATTCACTTATTGTAAAACCGCTTACTGACATGACTAGGAAGGGGACTGATTTTTCTAAATGGTCTGACGCCGCTAAAGTTGCTTTTTCCTCTCTAAAAGAGAGGTTTACCTCAGCACCTGTACTAGTCCAACCTGATGTCTCTCAGCCTTTTATTGTTGAAGTCGATGCGTCAGAGGTGGGAGTGGGGGCGGTGCTGTCTCAGGGTCCGTCTCCTGGCAAATGGCGTCCTTGTGCTTTCTTTTCTAAAAAACTATCAGCAGCAGAAAAGAACTACGATATTGGCAATAGGGAACTATTAGCTATTAAACTTGCGTTTGAGGAGTGGCGTCACTTCTTAGAGGGGGCAGTCCACCCCGTCACTGTGATTACGGACCACAAAAATCTCCTGTACCTCGAATCAGCTAAGCGTCTCACCCCTAGACAGGCTAGGTGGTCGCTATTTTTTACCAGGTTTAACTTTGTTATTACCTATCGTCCTGGGGCAAAGAACACCAAGGCTGATGGACTAGCTCGTTGTTTCCCTGGAGGGGGTAATGTGAGTGATCCGGTGCCCATTCTACAAAGAGGAGTGGTTGTCTCTGCGGTACTCTCTGTTTTGGAGGGGAAGGTGTTAGAGGCCCAGGGGGACGCCCCGGTCTCTTGCCCCTCAGAGAAATTGTTTGTACCGTTGAACCTACGTTTCGAATTATTAAAGGAACATCATAATTCGGCACTTGCTGGGCACCCGGGTAGTAAAGCAACCTTGGAGCTATTGTCTCGTCGTTTTTGGTGGCCAAGGTTGCGTCAGGATGTATTGGATTTTGTGTCTTCTTGTTCTACCTGTGCGCGTGCAAAAGTTTCATATACACGTCCTGCAGGGTCTTTATTACCACTCGTCATTCCCAATAGACCGTGGACTCATCTGTCAATGGATTTTATCACTGACTTACCTTTGTCTGCGGGTAAAACAGTTATTTTGGTAGTAGTGGACAGGTTTAGCAAAATGGCACACTTTATTGCGTTACCCGCACTACCTAATGCTAAGACTCTTGCTCAGGTATTCATCAGTGAAATCGTGAAGCTTCACGGGGTCCCTTCCGATGTTGTTTTGGATCGGGGTACCCAGTTTATTTCTAAATTTTGGAAATCTTTTTGTTCCCGTTTGGGGGTACACTTGTCGTTTTCATCAGCTTTCCATCCTCAGTCGAATGGACAGACTGAGCGTACCAACCAAAACCTTGAGACATATCTAAGATGTTTTGTGTCTGAAAACCAAGAGTTGTGGTCATCATATTTACCGTTAGCTGAGTTTGCCATAAATAATCGTCGTCAGGAATCCACTGGCAAGTCACCATTTCTTGGTGCATATGGTTTTCATCCCCAATTCTGTACTTTCAAAGAGGGGGGGTCTTCTGGGGTTCCCAAAGAGGAACGTTTTTCGTCATCTCTTTCATCGGTATGGCAGAAGGTGCAAGCTAACTTGAAAAATATGGGAGGTAAATACAAATGCATGGCTGATAAGAGACGGTCGCCAGGTCCGGACCTAGGAGTGAATGACTATGTGTGGTTGTCTACTAGGAATATTAACTTGAAGGTTCCCTCTTGGAAACTGGGTCCTAGGTTTATTGGCCCTTACAAAATTGTAGCCATCATCAACCCCGTGGCTTTTCGCCTGGAGTTACCTCAGACTTTTAAAATTCATAATGTTTTTCATAAGTCGTTACTCAAAAAATATGTTCCACCTCTAGAACCATCACCGCTGCCACCCCCTCCTGTTGTCGTGGATGGTAATCTAGAATTTCAGATATCCAAAATTGTTAATTCTCGTCGGGTCCGCCGCTCTCAATATCTGGTGCATTGGAGAGGTTACGGTCCCGAGGAAAGAATGTGGGTTCCTGCGTCTGAGGTAAACGCCGACAGGTTAGTTCGGGCTTTTCATGCCTCTCATCCTGAGAGACCTGGTCCTGAGTGTCCGGAGGCCCCTCGTAGAGAGGGGGGTACTGTCACGAGGGTATCGAGAACCACGCCTGACTCCGTTATACCCGGGGTCAGGAAGTCGCAGCGGTTGGCTGCACGCTCTGTTTAAGATAGGGCTGTTTTCCTTATGGTAGCTTTCTGGGTTCGCATATGAGGCGGTGAGCGGGAAGGCCGAAGTTACGCTACAGTGCTGACATGCGAGCAGCAGCAGGGTGAGAACGCCGAAAGCGCGCACAGACAGCCCGCACTTTATGCAGCAGCTCAGAGATATCAGGGTAATTTTTAAGGAATCTCTGCACCACCAAATTCTGCACATGCGCCAGGCAAGGGATGTGCGTCAAACCGGCTAGTCCCATAGCTGCAACGAGATTTCGCCCATTATCGCACACCACAAGGCCGGGCTTGATCCTCACTGGCACCAACCAGTCCTCGGTCTGTTGGTCAAGGCCCATCCACAGCTCCTGCGCGCTGATAAGTTTTAAAACTGCCTGCTGTCGTTTACCCCTGGCTGTGCTGAAGTTGGTGGTGAAGGTGTCACGCTGACCGGATGAGGATGAGGAAGCCGAGTAGGAGGAGGAAGCAACAGGAGGCAAACTGAAGCGCCCTGCAATCCTCGGTGGTGGAAGGACATGCGCCAAACTGCTATCCGCCTCAGGCCCAGCCGCCACTGGATTTACCCAGTGTGCTGTTATGCAGATATAATGGCCCTGACCGTGCTTACTGGTCCACGTATGCGTAGTCAGGTGCACCTTGCCACAGATGGTGTTGCGCAGTGCACACCTGATTTTGTCCCCTACTTGGTTGTGCAGGGAAGGGATGGCTCGCCTGGAAAAGTAGTGGCAGCTGGGCACGACGTACTGTGGGACAGCCACCGCCATAAGGCCTTTAAAACTATCCGTCTCCACCAGACGGAATGACAGCATTTCAAAGGCCAGTAATTTAGAAATGCTGGCATTCAGGGCTAGGGATCGCGGGTGAGTAGGGGGGTACTTCCTCTTCCTCTCCAGTGTTTGGGAGATGGAGAGCTGAACGCTTCCGTGGGACATTGTGGAGATGCTTGGTGACCCAGGTGGTGGTGTTGCTGGAAGATCCTCTGTTTGCGGGGTGGCAGGTGGCACTGTCACTCCAGAGGTGGATGAAGAGGCCGAGACTGCAGCAGAAGAGGAAGCAGGAGGCGCCAGAGACCTTTCTTGGTTTTTGAGGTGTCTACTCCACTGCAGCTCGTGCTTAGCACTTAAATGCCTTGTCATGCAGGTTGTGCTCAGGTTGAGAACGTTTATGCCTGGCTTCAGGCTCTGATTGCATAGCGTGCAACCACTCGTGTCTTGTTGTCAGCACATTGTCTGAAGAACTGCCACGCCAGGGAAATCCTTGGAGCTGGCTTTAGTGTGCTCGGTCCCTTGCTGCGGTGGGCAGTAGCAAGCGTACTGTCTAGAGGATGGCCGCTCCGCTTTTGCACCCTCCTCCCTCTTCTGCTGTGCTGGTGGCTCTGTGCCACCAACCCCTCTTCCTCCGAACTACATTGGTCACTCGCATGACCTTGATTCCATGTGGGGTCGAGGACCTCATCGTCCTCCACATCATCTTCCACCCAGTCTTCACCCCTGCCCTCCTTATCGGTCTGCACACTTTCTAAAGCCCCAGCAGTTGGCACCTGTGTTTCATCATCATCCGAGACAAGCTGCAATGGTCCTCCCATGTACTCATCTTGAAACATAAGTGGTTGGGCATCGGTGCACTTAATCTCTTCCACTTCTGGGGCAGGGCTAGGTGGATGGCCCTGGGAAACCCTGCTAACAGAGTCATCAAAAAGCAGAAGAGACTGCTGCATGACTTGGGGCTCAGACTGCTTGGCTGATTTGCAAGGGGGTGAGGTGAAAGACTGATGGACATTGGCTGCAGGTGCCAATTCTGATCTTTCAGCATGAGACTGCGTAGGAGACAATGTGAAGGAACTGGAGCCACTGTCAGCCACCCAATCTACTATCGCCTGTACTTGTTCAGGCCTCACCATTCGTAGAGCCGCATTAGGCCCGACCAAATACCGATGCAGGTTCTGTCGCCTACTCGCACCTGAGGAAGGGGTTTCACTTGTGCGTGTAGCTGGCACAGATCGACCACGTCCTCTCCCTACAACAGGAGCTCCACCAGCAGCACTACAACCTGGGCCACGTCCCTTATTTGACGCTCTCCTCATATTTCTCAAATTTAGGATCTTGCCCTAAAATTGTGTTTAATTAATAGTAGAATAGAACGACAGTATGTAAAGGGTGTATCTCACACGGCCTGAACCAGACTAGGCCTTAATTAAATTAGTTTGCCCAAAATGGTTGTATTTCAAATACCTGAATAGAACCCCTGTATTTAAAGGGTGTATCTCACATGTCCTGACCCACACTAGGCCGCAATTTAAGATTTGTGCCCAAAATGCCTTTATTTCAAATAAGTGAATAGAACCACACTATGTAAAGGCTGTATCTCACAATGACATATGCAGCAAAGGCTGCAAAATAAACTTTTTTTCCCCCAAACGGGTGTTTGATTAATAACTGAATATAACAGCAGTATATAACCCTGGAATTTCAAACGTCTTGATGATGCAAGGCCTGAAAAATAGTGTATTTTGCCCCAAAAAGGGTGTTTTATTAATAGAACAATATAACCCCAGTATATAAAGGGTGTATATCACATGCCCTGACCTACACTAGGACACAATTAAAGATCTCTGCCCAAAATGGCTGTATTTCAAATAACTGAATAGAAAACCTGTATATAAAGGGTGTATCTCACACGCCCTAACCCACACTAGGCCGCTATTAAAGAATTGTGCCCAAAATGGCTTAATTTCAAATAAGTGAATAGAACCATACTATGTAAAGGGTGTATCTCCCAATGACATTGGGACGCTTTTTTTCCCCAAATTCGTGTTTGTTTAATAACTAAATATGACTGCAGTATATAACTCTTGAATTTCACACGTGCTGATGCTGCAAGGCCAGAAAAATAGTGTATTTTGGCAAAAAAAGTGTGTTTTTAAGAACTTAGTAAATTATGGCTGTATTTCTAGCTTGAAATGCACACTGACTAATACAGATGTTGTATATTGCCAAAAAAGTGTTTTTTTGGTAACAGAATATAAAAGCTGTATATATAAAACTTGAATTTCACACTTGCAGATCTGTAAAATAGTGTATTTTGGCAAAAATCATGCAAATGCACCAGATGTTGTATATTGCCAAAAAAAGGTGATTTTTTTATAAAGATTATTTGTGATGTTTTTAAAGCTTGGATTTCAATGTCACAAAAGCTCACTGTGCACTTAGCTTGCATTTTTTTTTTTCGGTCACTGGGCTCAGGACAGGATAAAAAAATGGTGCTTTGCACCCACACAACAAAATGTATGTAGATCGCTTAGTTAGATTCACGTTTTGAACAAAGAATCTTTACTATTCTCTACCTGAAATCACCAGCAGCATCCTCTCCCTGCACTAAGCACAGCAGAGTTACGTGCAGCGCTACGTGACTCCAGCTTATATAGAGGCTGGGTCACATGCTACACTGGCCAATCACAGCCATGCCATTAGTAGGCATGGCTTTGATGGTTTCTAAGGGCACACAGTTAAACGCTTGTTGATTGGCTGCTCTGCAGTCTTTCAAAAATCACCAAGAAAGCGCCAAACACCGAACCTGAACTTTTACAGAAATGTTCGGGTTCAGGTCCGGGGTCCAAGAATCCTAAAGTTCGGTATGAACCCGAACTTTACAGTTCTGGTTCACTCAACCCTAAGCTCAATGACACAGCAGAAACAACAGAGAGCAGAGAGTTAAACTGTTGTTGCTGGGCAGGAGTCTTGACCAATCACAGCCAGCCTCACACACAGCAGGAGTTTTGACCAGTCACAGCCAGCTTCACACACAGCCTGTGTGGGAAATCCCCTAGCAGGAGCTGCTGGAATCATTATTCACCAGAGAGAGAAGCTGAACAGACATTCACTCCACTAAGAGCTATGTTTTATGGAAGCAGAGAGGCCAAAATAGGTATTTAAAACAGTTATATAATGTTCCTACTGTTAATATAATGATTAGAACTGTATACTAAACTAGTTATATATGTTTACTTACAGTTCCACCATACTGATCCATACGATCCATACAAATTGCAAAAGCAAACTGAAATCTGCAGTCGAACTAGTGGTTGAACCTCAGATATACCTCTCAGAGAGATCATAAAGTGCTTAAAGGGAACCTGTCACCAGTTTTATGGTGTCCTAACTAAGGGCAACATAAATAAGTGACTGATTCGCTTAGTAAAATGCTGGGTCACTTTCTTTAATTGACCCAGTCAATCTGCCAACATCTTGTATTGAAAAACTCCAGCTGATAATGATGAGTCCTGAATATTCATGAGCTCCTGACTCTCCCCGTCCACCTGCGGCTGAATGACCGTTTGTTTCCATAGGAATCAGCAGCAGGTTTGCAGGGGAGTGGCTATAGCTCTGAATTAAATATATGCTGGACTCGATGACCTCACGCCGGACTCGAATCAGCTCATTAGCATGCGGCATGCAGCATCTTTGTGTGTATATTATGAGGTAACCATTTGTCACACCAGTAAGTGAACACATCTAAGGTACTTTTTAGTAGTTAATGAATATCCACATGACAGGTTCCCTTTAAATAACTTTAAGTGAGAGTACAGATACTCAAGAGAGAAATATATTCACTATTTTATGTTGAATGACAAGATTGAACGGTTGAACCACCATCTTATGCATACCGCCATCTTGTGATATCTTTTCAAGACGTGTTATGTACATGGGCTATCTGCTGTGGAGGCGGCAGTGTTATATATGAAGAAAAGTTAAAGTTAATAAAGAAGTTATTTGAAGCATTTGGTGTGCTCTTTAAACCTACTGTTTCCTTAGAACGGCGCTAGAGGAATTACAGAGTAACAGACAGTCTGGTTAGACAGCGCTACAGCCAGTCAGAAGGAACGCCCAGGGAGAAACAGGGCCGACTCCTCCCTGGTGTTCCGATAGTAGCAATTACCATACAGCGCGGGGGAAGGTAACGGGGCCACAGCGGGCAATCAGAGTGGCACCCACTCTCTCACTATATTCTCGGGGGGGGGGGGGAATTGACCCGTTGCCTTCCCCCCCGGATCCGCCGGTGGCCTGGCTTTCCCTGACTTCTCTACTCCACCAGAGGAAAACAGCTGAACATAAAGGCACTTTAAATTTAAATGTGTTTTTTATAATGTACTGAATACATTGTATTCCCATGCACCCCTTCCACCACAAAAAAGGGTATATGGTTCAATCTTCCTTTTCTCCTCCTCCTCTTCCATCATATCAACATACTTATTAATCTGCCCTCGCTCCGAATGTTGTAGAAGGTCAGCTCCCCTGCAGGCCCTCGCATATAATGTTTTAGAGGGTCAGCTCATCAGCAGGCCCTCACCTATAGAGATGGCCTTGCAGTTCGCCCGGCGGTCGTTTCGCAGCGAACTTTGCTCGTTCGCGGTTCGCCTAACTGGTGAACATATGGTGATATCCGCCGGCGCCATATTCTTTTACATTGTGAAGAACTTTGACCCATAACACATCCATCAGGTGGTACAGTACAGCCAATTGAGACGCTTCAGCACATGGACATACCCCCTACCTTATAAATAAACCCAATCTGGCCGCCATTTAATATTCAGTCTTTTGCCAGTGTAGGGAGAGGTTGCTGTGTGGAGCAGGGCCAGACTGTTAGGGACACCAAGCGCTAGCTAATAGGGCCAAAAAAGTCCTTTTAAGGACTGGTATAGGTGTGCCATGAGGCAAAAGTGATAACTAAGTGGCTCGGGGACCAAAACGTTGACATTTTGGGTCCATGGCCTGGAAACTCCCCAGATCTTCATCCCATTGAGAACTTGTGATCAATCCTCGAGAGGCGGGTGGACAAACAAAAACCCACTAATTCTGACAAACTCCAAGAAGTGATTATGAAAGAATGGGTTGCTATCAGTCAGGAATTGGCCCAGAAGTTGATTGAGAGCATGCCCAGTCGATTTGCAGAGGTCCTGAAAAAGAAGGGCCAACACTGCAAATACTGACTCTTTCCATAAATGTCATGTAATTGTCGATAAAAGCCTTTGAAACGTATGAAGTGCGTGTAATTATATTTCACTACATCACAGAAACAACTGAAACAAAGATCTAAAAGCAGTTTACAGCAAACTTTGTGAAAACTAATATTTGTGTCATTCTCAAAACTTTTGGCCACGACTGTATATTATAGTGCAATTGTATTGTGCAGCAGTTGTGTGCAGTTCTGCTGCTATACTGCAGCTACACAGAGTGCCAAACGCTATTAGAACAAATAATTTCTACTGGTGTGATATACCAGTTGCCCCTCCAAAAAACGTATTGAGGCAGGGGTGTGATATATCTTATTCCACAAATACTGCTCTTCTATAGGGACTTTTGTCACAGGGTCATTTTGAAAATGACAGGCAGAGGAGGAGGCAGCCATTCCGCAGGGGTGGTAGGGGTCGGGCAGGTGCACCAGGCCGAAGCCTAAGTGGGAAGTTGCAGAAGGTGCGTGCTATTACGTCAACGGAAGCACCAGACTTGAGTAAGTGGCTCGCTCAGCCTTCCGCTTCTGCACCCTCCTCATCCTCTCAATCTGCACCCTCTTCACTCTCTGCTGTGTGCACCCCCACCAACATATCCCCTCCATTCGAGTCAGAGGAATTATTTTCCCATCCATTCCAAGACCTTACTGATGTGCAGCCATTCTTGGCATCGAATCAGGAAGAGGAGGTATCAACGGTCGCCACCCAGCAGTCTGGCGACACTACCCAGATCAGCCCAAGGAGGGTGGTCCCTGCTGTTGCAGCCTACTCTGAGATCTCTAATGTCAGTGGATGTGTTGACGTGTCGATGGACGTCATGTGGGTGCCCACAAGAGAGGAAGAGGAGGGGAGTTCAGAGAGAGAGACGGAGCAGCAGATAAGAAGCAGGCAGAACTTACAGTGCACAGGAGGCCAAAATCAGATGCTCTAATACTGATCCTTATTCATGACACAGTGTCATGAATAAGGATCAGTATTAGAGCATCCAAAACATGTAGACCTGCTTGCCGTGTTGGATTGTCTTTTATCCTGTGTTATTTTGGAATAAAGAACAACGTCTTTTTTGGAAAGCTGGACATCCCGTCTTATTTTCATACAGTTTGCAACTGGTGCCCCTTCCAAGCACCGTCCGTGCTTCCACTGCAAGACTGACCAGGTGAGCGCCGCCTACGGAACTTTTATACAGACTGCTAATGTATCTGGACGAGCCATTCACCATGCACGGTCACATCTTGCGCTCCCAGGACGCCGGCACATGGCTTCGCAGTGTGGGCTTTTTTTAATGTGTCCGCTGCTGACAATAGTGTTGCCACCTGCAGCCTGTGCTGTCAACGCATAAGTCGCGGTAAGCCCAACACTCACCTAGGGATGACCGCCTTAAGAAGGCACCTGACCTCCCATCACTGAACCCACTTAGATCCCCGGAAGGAAATATTTCTTCCAGAAGAGCATCCCGTAGCTATATGATCACATTCAGCGGCAAGTGAATGTATCTCTGGCACACAGTGTCGGTGCCAAAATACATCTGACCACAGACACGTGGTCTAGCCAACACGGGCAGGGAAGGTACGTAACTTTTACTGCCTAATGGGTGAACCTTCTGACGGCCGTCAAGCATGCAACCCGTGGCACCCGTGTGGATTTGGTGTTACCGCCACGCATTGCATGCAGGCCTCCCTCTTTTTCTCCTACTCCTACTTCATCTTCCATCTCCTCCTCGGCTGACTCCTCCTTTTCCACTGCTACCGCCTCTTCCACTGCGCCCCCCCCCCCATGCTCCCCAGAACCTATTCGACGTGCCAGGTGAGATGTTGTCATGCTGTGCTGTGGCTGTTGTGCCTGGAAGCCAAGATCCACACCAGTCCTGCTCTCCTTTGGCTTTGCGGTCACAGGCCAATCAGTGGTTAACCACCTCAGCTCCCCTGGCTTAAACCCCCCTTAATGACCAGACCACTTTTTACAATTCTGCACTACACTACTTTCACGGTTTATTGCTCGGTCATACAACTTACCACCCAAATGAATTTTACCTCCTTTTCTTCTCACTAATAGAGCTTTCATTTTGTGGTATTTCATTGCTGCTGACATTTTAACTTTTTTTGATATTAATCGAAATTGACTGCAATTTTTGCCCAAAAAAAAGAAATTTTTCACTTTCTGTTGTAAAATTTTTCAAATAAAAGTACATTTCTATATACAGTTTTCTTTAAATTTATTGTTCTACATGTCTTTAATGAAAAAAAATGCAATAAGTGTATATTTATTGGTTTGGGTAAAAGTTATAGCATTTACAAACTATAGTGCAAAAATGTGAATTTACGCACTTTGACTTTCTGAGCACCTGTCAGGTTTCCTGAGGTTCTACAATGCCCAGATAGTAGAAACACACCACAAATGACCCCATTACGGAAAGTAGACACCCGAAGGTATTCGCTGATGGGCATAGTGAGTTCATGGAAGTTTTTATTCTTTGTCACAAGTTATTTTATTTTTTTCTTACAAAGTCTCATATTCCACTAACTTGTGACAAAAAATAAAATTTTCCATGAACTCACCATACCCCTCACGGAATACCTTGGGGTGTCTTCTTTCCAAAATGGGATCACTTGTGGGGTATTTATACTGCCCTGGCATTTTAGGGGACCTAAAGCGTGAGAAGTAGTTTGGAATCCAAATGCGCAAAAAATGCCCTGTGAAATCGTAAAGATACTCATTGGAATTTGGGCCCCTTTGCCCACCTAGGCTGCAAAAAAGTGTCACACATGTGGTATCGCCGTACTCAGGAGAAGTAGGGCAATGTGCTTTGGGGTGTATTTTTACATGTACCCATACTGTGTGAGATAAATATGTCTGTAAAATGACAACTTTGTATAAAAAAATGGGAAAAGTTGTCTTTTACAGAGATATTTATCTCACCCAGCATGGGTATATGTAAAAATACACCCCAAAACACATTGCCGTACTTCTCCTGAGTACGGCGATACCAGATGTGTGACACTTTTTTGCAGCCTAGGTGCGCAAAGAGGCCCAAATTCCAATGAGTACCTTTTAGGAGGGCATTTTTAGGCATTTGGATTCCAGACTTCTTCTCATGCTTTAGGGCACCTAAAATGCCAGGGCAGTATAAATACCCCACATGTGACCCAATTTTGGAAAGGAGACACCCCAAGGTACTCCGTGAGGGGCATGGCGAGTTCATAGAAGTTTTTTTTTTTGCACAAGTTAGCGGAAATTGATTATTTTTTTTTTTTCTTACAAAGTCTCCCTTTCCGCTAACTTGTGACAAAAAGTTCAATCTTTCATGGACTCAATATGCCCCTCAGCGATTACCTTGGGGTGTCTACTTTCTGAAATGGGGTCATTTGTGCGGTGTGTTTACTGTTCTTGCATTTTGGGCGGGGCTAAATTGTGAGCAACCCTGTAAAGCCTAAAGGTACTTGTTGGACTTTCAGCCCCTTTACGCACCTAGGCTGCAAAAAAGTGTCACACATGTAGTATCGCCGTACTCAGGAGAAGTAGGGAAATATGTTTTGGGGTGTCTTTTTACATATACCCATGCTGGGTGAGAGAAATATCTCTGTAAAATGACAACTTTGTATAAAAAAATTGGAAAAGTTGTCTTTTACAGAGATATTTATCTCACCCAGCATGGGTATATGTAAAAAAAACACCCCAAAACACATTGCCCTACTTCTCCTGAGTACGGCGATACCACATGTGTGACACTTTTTTGCAGCCTAGGTGCGCAAAGGGGCCCAAATTCCTTTTAGGAGGGCATATTTAGACATTTGGATTCCAGACTTCTTCTCACGCTTTAAGGCCCCTAAAATGCCAGGGCAGTATAAATACCCCACAAGTGACCCTATTTTAGAAAGAAGACACCCCAGGGTACTCCGTGAGGGGCATGGCTAGTTCCTCAAAAAAAAAAATTTTGGCACACGTTAGAGGAAAATGTTTTTTTCTTTTCTCTTACAAAGTCTCATATTCCACTAACTTGTGACAAAAAATAAAATTTTACATGAACTCGCCATGCCCCTCACAAAATACCTTGGGGTGTCTTCTTTCCAAAATGGAGTCACTTGTGGGCTATTCATACTGCCCTGGCATTTTAGGGGACCTAAAGCATGAGAAGAAGCCTGGAATGTTTAAAAATGTTTACGCATTTAGATTCCATGAGGGGTATGGTGAGTTCATGTGAGATTTTATTTTTTGTCACAAGTTACTGGAATATGAGACTTTGTAAGAAAAAAACTAAAAATAAAAATAAAAATTCCTCTAACTTGTGGCAAAAAAAAATAAAATCTTCTATGAACTTGCCATGCCCCTCAAAAGTGATCTTTATAGCGCCGCAGCGATTTTACCGTGTTTTTGCAGTAATCAGAAAAAAAAAATCTGGCACTGCGGTGGGGCGGACTGAACGCAAGCGTGCGCATAAGATCAGGCCTGATTGGGCGAACACTGCATTTTTTGTAGAGCCTATAGAACATGTCCTATTCTTGTCCGCAATTGCGGACAAGAAAAGGCATTTTCTATATAGTTCTCGCAAAATGCGGAAAACACATTACCGGTGTCCGTGTTTTGCAGAGCCACGGTGTCCGTGTTTTGCGGATCCATGGATCCGCAAAACACATACGGACGTTTCAATGGAGCCTTACAGGGGGGTGATCAATGACAGGGGTGTGATCAGGGGTTAATAGGGGTTAATAAGGGACAGGGGGGTGTAGTGTAGTGTGGTGCTACTTATTACAGAGCTGCCTGTGTCCTTTGGTGGTCGATCCAAGCAAAAGGGACGACCAGAGGACCAGGTAGCAGGCATGTCAGACGCTTTTAACAAAACAGTGTCTGATATACCTTTCAAGGGTTAAAAAAATTGCATCTACAGCCTGCCAGCGAATGATCGCCGCTGGCAGGCTGTAGATCCGCTCGTTTACCTTCCGATCATGTGTGCGCGCGTTCACAGGAAATCTCGCCTCTCGCGAGATGACACGCCGGTGCATCCACGAGAAATAACCCGGCCGCCCGCAGGACGCATTCCTGTGTTAGGCAGTCGGGAGGTGGTTAACCCCGCTTAATTTGACAGTTGGTAAAGTGGTGTGTGACAACAGTGCCAATCTGCTGAGCGCGCTGAATCAGGGCATTGCACACATCTTTAACTTAGGCGTGCAGCAATTCGTTGCCAAATACCCCGGGGTCCAGGACATCTTGCGACAGGCCAGGAAAATCTATGGACATTATAGAGATATTACATGGCCATGGCTTGTTCAGCAGCGACACCACCTGCCCGTCAGACGTCTAATTTGTGATAGCCCGACACGATGGAACGCCACCTTGTATATGCTTGATAGGCTGCTCCAGCAGAAACGTGCAGTCAACGACTACCTGTACGAACTCTGCGGCAGGACAGGTTCTGGGGAGCTTGTTTTTTTTTTTCACTGCGCCAGTGGCTGCTCATGCGCGACGCATGCAGACTTCTGCGGCCATTCAATGAGATCACCAAACTGGTCAGTCACAGCCAGGGCGCCATCTCTGACATTGTACCTTACGCCTTCTTTCTGGAGCATGCATTAAGTTGTGTCATTGATCAAGCCGTCGAGGAGCAGAAGCAGGAAGATGAGGAAGTTGCAATGCTGGATGAATTCCCAAGGGGGGCTACTCCATCTGAGACAAGTCACCAGGAGTCTGAAGAGGAGTCAGAGGAGGATGGTGCAGGAGCGGGGGAGGAGCAAAAAGAGCATGCTTTAAACTTTTCTGGGATCCCTGGTGTTGTCCGTGGCTGGCGGGAGATGACCGAGGACGACATTATCCTGTACGATGAGCAGGAGCCAGGCCACTCTACCGCTTCCAGTTTAGTACAAATGGGGGCCTTCATGCTCCAGTGCTTGAAGAGGGACCCCCGTATAAAAAGCATAAAGGGCAAGTACCACTACTCGGTGGCAACGTACTTAGACCCCCAGTACAAACACAAAATGGCGGACATGTTACCAGAATCACAGAGGGCTGTCAGAATGCAGCACTTCCAGGACTTGCTTCGAGAAATGCTGCATTCTGCTTTTGCAGGCGCTGGCAGAGGAATTTCCACTCAGAGAAACAGTTGCAGGTACCAATCCAACAGCGCATGCAAGAAGAGGGCAGTTTGAAGATGTGTTGGTCACTTTGGATATGAGATCATTCTTGCAGCCAACCCATCGAGAGCCGCCCCCCGGATCCAGCCTCAGGGAACTCCTAGACCGACAGGTGTCCGATTACATCGGGTAACAGCTGATGTAGACGCTCTGAGAAGCGAGGAACCTCTGGACTACTGGGTGTGCAGGCTTGACCTGTGGCCAGAGCTAACACAATTTGCCATGGAACTCTTGGCTTGCCCCTCTTTCAGTGTCCTGTCTAAAAAGGACGTTAAGAGCAGCACGAGGGGATCATGACCGATCATTGCACTCGCCTAGCTCACGACAGTGTGGACTACCTCACATTTCTAAAAATGAATGATGCATGGAATTCAACACATGTGACGAGTCGACCACGTTTAACCACTTCAGCCCCGCTAGCTAAAACCCCCTTCATGACCAGGCCACTTTTTACACTTCTGCACTACACTACTTTCACCGTTTATCGCTCGGTCATGCAACTTACCACGCAAATGAATTTTACCTCCTTTTCTTCTCACTAATAGAGCTTTCATTTGGTGGTATTTCATTGCTGCTGACATTTTTACTTTTTTTGTTATTAATCAAAATGTAACGATTTTTTTGAAAAAAAATGACATTTTTCACTTTCAGCTGTAAAATTTTGCAAAAAAAACTACATCCATATATACATTTTTCGCTAAATTTATTGTTCTACATGTCTTTGATAAAAAAAAAATGTTTGGGCAAAAAAAAAATGGTAAAAGTTATAGCGTTTACACGCTATGGTACAAAAATGTGAATTTCCGCTTTTTGAAGCAGCTCTGACTTTCTGAGCACCTGTCATGTTTCCTGAGGTTCTACAATGCCCAGACAGTAGAAAAACCCCACAAATGACCCAATTTCGGAAAGTAGACACCCTAAGGTATTCACTGATGGGCATAGTGAGTTCATAGAACTTTTTATTTTTTGTCACAAGTTAGCGTAAAATGATGATTTTTATTTTATTTTATTTTTTTCTTACAAAGTCTCATATTCCACTAACTTGCGACAAAAAATTCTAGGAACTCGCCATGCCCCTCACAGAATACCTTGGGGTGTCTTCTTTCCAAAATGGGGTCACTTGTGGGGTAGTTATACTGCCCTGGCAATTTAGGGGCCCAAATGTGTGAGAAGTACTTTGCAATCAAAATGTGTAAAAAATGGCCTGCGAAATCCGAAAGGTGCACTTTGGAATATGTGCCCCTTGGCTGCAAAAAAGTGTCACACATCTGGTAGCGCTGTACTCAGGAGAAGTTGGGGAATGTGTTTTGGGGTGTCATTTTACATATACCCATGCTGGGTGAGAGAAATATCTTGGCAAAAGACAACTTTTCCAAATTTTTTTATACAAAGTTGGCATTTGACCAAGATATTTCTCTCACCCAGCATGGGTATATGTAAAATGACACCCCAAAACACATTCCCCAACTTCTCCTGAGTACGGCGATACCAGATGTGTGACACTTTTTTGCAGCCTAGATGCGCAAAGGTGCCCAAATTCCTTTTAGGAGGGCATTTTTAGACATTTGGATCCCAGACTTCTTCTCACACTTTCGGGCCCCTAAAAAGCCAGGGCAGTATAAATACCCCACATGTGACCCCACTTTGGAAAGAAGACACCCCGAGGTATTCAATGAGGGGCCTGGCGAGTTCATAGAATTATATATTTTTTTTGCATAAGTTAGCGGAAATTAATTTTTATTTATTTTTTTCTCACAAAGTCTCACTTTCCGCTAACTTAGGACAAAAATTTCAATCTTTCATGGACTCAATATGCCCCTCACGGAATACCTTGGGGTGTCTTCTTTCCGAAATGGGGTCACATGTGGGGTATTTATACTGCCCTGGCTTTTTAGGGGCCCTAAAGCGTGAGAAGAAGTCTGGAATATAAATGTCTAAAAATATTTACGCATTTGGATTCCGTGAGGGGTATGGTGAGTTCATGTGAGATTTTATTTTTTGACACAAGTTAGTGGAATATGAGACTTTGTAAGAAAAAACAAACAAAAAAAATATATATTTCCGCTAACTTGTGCCAAAAAAATGTCTGAATGGAGCCTTACAGGGGGGTTGATCAATGACAGGGGGGTGATCAATGACAGGGGGTGATCACCCATATACACTCCCTGATCACCCCCTGTCATTGATCACCCCCCTGTAAGGCTCCATTCAGACGTCCGCATGTGTTTTGCGGATCCGATCCATGTATCCATGGATCCGTAAAAATCATACGGACGTCTGAATGGAGCCTCACAGGGGGGTGATCAATGACAGGGGGTGATCAGGGAATCTATATGGGTGATCACCCGCCTGTCATTGATCACCCCCCTGTAAGGCTCCATTCAGACGTCCGTATGTGTTTTGCGGATCCGATCCATGTATCTGTGGATCCGTAAAAATCATACGGACGTCTGAACGGAGCCTGACAGGGGGGTGATCAATGACAGGGGGGGTGATCAGGGAGTTTATAAGGGGTTAATAAGTGACCGGGGGGGGGGTGTAGTGTAGTGTGGTGTTTGGTGCGACTTTACTGACCTACCTGTGTCCTCTGGTGGTCGATCCTAACAACAGGGACCACCAGAGGACCAGGTAGTAGGTATATTAGACGCTGTTATCAAAACAGCGTCTAATATACCTGTTAGGGGTTAAAGAAAATCACATCTCCAGCCTGCCAGCGAGCGATCGCCGCTAGCAGGCTGGAGATCCACCCGCTTACCTTCTGTTCCTGTGAGCGCGCGCGCCTGCGTGCGCGCGTTCACAGGAAATCTCGGGTATCGCGAGATGACGCGCCGATGTGTCCAGGAGGAGTAAATCAACCACCTCCCGGACACATCGGCGCGTTAGGCGGTCGGGAGGTGGTTAATTGAATTTCTTCATGACAGCCCACAAATATCCGCCACCATTCAGAACAAATAATGGTCCCTGTCTTCGGTAAATACAGCGGCATAAAAGGCCTTTTCTGTCCGTTGAATGCCTAATGTTTTGGGCCTCGGAGGAATTCAACACCTGTGACGACCACATGTTTCAACTATTATCATTAGGGTTTTATTTCAAGAGGGGGGATTTTGTTAGCCATGTCTTTAATCCAATTTTATATTTTTAGTTTTTTTAAACATACGTATTTGACATGTATTTGTACTGGCCTTCAGTAAAATTGATATTCATTGACCGTCTAATAGACCTCCAGCCACATAATCACTTGTTCTTTTCTGTACGCTGAATGCATAATTTTTGGGGACTGTAGTCCAATGGTCTGCTGTAAAAGTGATATCCAATAACCGTGTAATCTACCTCCAGCCACATACTTGTTATTTTCTGTACGCTGAATGAATAATTGTTGCAGCCTCGGAGGAATTCAACACCTGTGACGACCACATGTTATCAAATTTCAATCATTAGGGTTAGCCATGTTTTTAATCCAATTTTATATTTTTAGTTCTTTGAAACATATGCATTTGAAATGTCCTGCAGTAAAATTGATATCCATTGACTGTGTAATATACCTCTGGCCACATAATCACTTGATCTTTTCTGTCCGGTAAATGTCTGCTGTTTGGGGCCTGTAGTCCAGTGGCTTACAGTAAATTTTTTATCCATTGACCGCATAATGTGCCTCAAGCCACATAATTAGGGATGAGCGAACCCGAACTGTATAGTTCGGGTTCGTACCGAATTTTGGGGTGTCCGTGACACGGACCCGAACCCGGACATTTTCGTAAAAGTCCGGGTTCGGGTTCGGTGTTCGTCGCTTTCTTGGCGCTTTTTGAAAGGCTGCAAAGCAGCCAATCAACAAGCGTCATACTACTTGCCCCAAGAGGCTGTCACAGCCATGCCTACTATTGGCATGGCTGTGATTGGCCAGAGCACCATGTGACCCAGCCTCTATTTAAGCTGGAGTCACGTAGCGCCGCCCGTCACTCTGCTCTGATCAGCATAGGGAGAGGTTGCAGCCGCGACGTTAGGGCGAGATTAGGCAGTGATTAACTCCACCAAAGGACTTCATTCAGAGATCGATCTGCAGCTGTGGATGATTGAACTGCTGCTATTGAATTGCTCACAGTTTTTAGGCTGCCCAGACCGTTTTTCAGTCACTTTTTTCTGGGGTGATCGGCGGCCATTTTGTGTCTTGTGGTGTGCCAGCAGAAGCTGCCACCAAGTGCATTTAACTCTCAATGGTGTGGTTATTTTTTGGCTAAATCCTACATCAGGGTGAAGCTGTCACACCAAGTGCATTTAACCAGCAATAGTCTGGTTATTTTTTGGCCATATACTACATCAGGGACAAGCTGAGCCTGTCACCAAGTGCATTTAACCCTCAGTAGTGTGGTTGGTCAAGCTTTCACACCAAGTGCATTTAACCATCAATAGTGTGGTTATTTTTTGGCCATATCCCAGTCTAATTCTGTCAGTAAATGTATACCTGTCACCCAGCGCCTAAATACTAGGCCTCAAGTTTATATCCAGCTAAATCTGTCGTTACTGGTGTGGCTGGTCAAGTTATTTAGTGTCCGTCAAAGCACAGTTTTTGTTCTGGGTTGAAATACAATTCCCAATTTAGCAATTTCCTAATTTAGTGGTTTCTGCTGTATCAGAGCTATTTTAAATCTATCCCTAAAAGGGTATATCAGATTCAAGGTGCACATAGGGTCATTCTGAATAACTTCACACACACGCTACTGTGCATTTCCAAGTCTAATTCTGTCAGTAAACCTATACCTGTCACCCAGCGCCTAAATACTAGGCCTCAAATTTATATTCAGCTAAATCTGTGGTTACTGCTGTGCCTGTATTAGTGTAATACGGTACCTAAATAGATAGCCAGATAGTGTTAGGTGTCTGTAAAAAAAGGCCTGAATTTGAATTCAATACATTGGGCCAAATAATATTTTTGTTGTTGTGGTGAACGATAACAATGAGGAAAACATCTAGTAAAGGATGCAGACGTGGACATGGTCGTGGTGGTGTTAGTGGACCCTCTGGTGCTGGGAGAGGACGTGGCCGTTCTGCCACAGCCACACGTCCTAGTGTACCAACTACCTCAGGTCCCAGTAGCCGCCAGAATTTACAGCGATATATGGTGGGGCCCAATGCCGTTCTAAGGATGGTAAGGCCTGAGCAGGTACAGGCATTAGTCAATTGGGTGGCCGACAGTGGATCCAGCACGTTCACATTATCTCCCACCCAGTCTTCTGCAGAAAGCGCACAGATGGCACCTGAAAACCAAGCCCATCAGTCTGTCACATCACCCTCATGCATATCAGGGAAACTGTCTGAGCCTCAAGTTATGCAGCAGTCTCTTATGCTGTTTGAAGACTCCGCTGGCAGGGTTTCCCAAGGGCATCCACCCAATTCTTCCCCAGCGGTGGAAGACATAGAATGCACTGACGCACAACCACTTATGTTTCCTGATGATGAGGACATGGGAATACCACCTCAGCATGTCTCTGATGATGACGAAACACAGGTGCCAACTGCTGCGTCTTTCTGCAGTGTGCAGACTGAACAGGAGGTCAGGGATCAAGATTGGGTGGAAGACGATGCAGGGGACGATGAGGTCCTAGACCCCACATGGAATGAAGGTCGTGCCACTGACTTTCACAGTTCGGAGAAAGAGGCAGTGGTGAGACCGAGCCAACAGAGTAGCAAAAGAGGGAGCAGTGGGCAAAAGCAGAACACCCGCCGCCAAGAGACTCCGCCTGCTACTGACCGCCGCCATCTGGGACCGAGCACCCCAAAGGCAGCTTCAAGGAGTTCCCTGGCATGGCACTTCTTCAAACAATGTGCTGACGACAAGACCCGAGTGGTTTGCACGCTGTGCCATCAGAGCCTAAAGCGAGGCATTAACGTTCTGAACCTTAGCACAACCTGCATGACCAGGCACCTGCATGCAAAGCATGAACTGCAGTGGAGTAAACACCTTAAAACCAAGGAAGTCACTCAGGCTCCCCCTGCTACCTCTTCTGCTGCTGCCGCCTCGGCCTCTTCTGCTGCTGTCGCCTCGGCCTCTTCCTCCGCCTCTGGAGGAACGTTGGCACCTGCCGCCCAGCAAACAGGGGATGTACCACCAACACCACCACCACCTCCGTCACCAAGCATCTCAACCATGTCACACGGCAGCGTTCAGCTCTCCATCTCACAAACATTTGAGAGAAAGCGTAAATTCCCACCTAGCCACCCTCGATCCCTGGCCCTGAATGCCAGCATTTCTAAACTACTGGCCTATGAAATGCTGTCATTTAGGCTGGTGGACACAGACAGCTTCAAACAGCTCATGTCGCTTGCTGTCCCACAGTATGTTGTTCCCAGCCGCCACTACTTCTCCAAGCACGCACCAGTAAGCACGGCCAGGGACGCTATATCTCCCTAACTGCACACTGGGTAAATGTAGTGGCAGCTGGGCCCCAGGCAGAGAGCTGTTTGGCGCACGTCCTTCCGCCGCCATGGATCGCAGGGCAACATTCTTTGCCTCCTGTTGCCACCTCCTCCTACTCGGCTTCCTCCTCCTCTTCTTCCACCTGCTCATCCAGTCAGCCACACACCTTCACCACCAACTTCAGCACAGCCCGGGGTAAACGTCAGCAGGCCATTCTGAAACTCATATGTTTGGTGGACAGGCCCCACACCGCACAGGAGTTGTGGCGGGGTATAGAACAACAGACCGACGAGTGGTTGCTGCCGGTGAGCCTCAAGCCCGGCCTGGTGGTGTGCGATAATGGGCGAAATCTCGTTGCAGCTCTGGGACTAGCCAGTTTGACGCACATCTCTTGCTTGGCGCATGTGCTGAATTTGGTGGTGCAGAAGTTCATTCACAACTACCCCGACATGTCAGAGCTGCTGCATAAAGTGCGGGCCGTCTGTTCGCGCTTCCGGTGTTCACATCCTGCTCCTGCTCGCCTGTCTGCGCTACAGCGTAACTTCGGCCTTCCCGCTCACCGCCTCATATGCGACGTGCCCACCAGGTGGAACTCCACCTTGCACATGCTGGACAGACTGTGCGAGCAGCAGCAGGCCATAGTGGAGTTTCAGCTGCAGCACGCACGGGTCAGTCGCACTACGGAACAGCACCACTTCACCACCAATGACTGGGCTTCCATGCGAGACCTGTGTGCCCTGTTGCGCTGTTTCGAGTACTTCACCAACATGGCCAGTGGCGATGACGCCGTTATCAGTGTTACAATACCACTTCTATGTCTCCTTGAGAAAACACTTAGGGCGATGATGGAAGAGGAGGTGGCCCAGGAGGAGGAGGAGGAAGAGGGGTCATTTTTAGCACTTTCAGGCCAGTCTCTTCGAAGTGACTCAGAGGGAGGTTTTTTGCAACAGCAGAGGCCAGGTACAAATGTGGCCAGCCAGGGCCCACTACTGGAGGACGAGGAGGACGAGGATGAGGAGGAGGTGGAGGAGGATGAGGATGAAGCATGGTCACAGCTGGGTGGCACCCAACGCAGCTCGGGCCCATCACTGGTGCGTGGCTGGGGGGAAAGGCAGGACGATGATGATACGCCTCCCACAGAGGACAGCTTGTCCTTACCTCTGGGCAGCCTGGCACACATGAGCGACTACATGCTGCAGTGCCTGCGCAACGACAGCAGAGTTGCCCACATTTTAACGTGTGCGGATTACTGGGTTGCCACCCTGCTGGATCCACGGTACAAAGACAATGTGCCCACCTTACTTCCTGCACTGGAGCGTGATAGGAAGATGCGCGAGTACAAGCGCACATTGGTAGACGCGCTACTGAGAGCATTCCCAAATGTCACAGGGGAACAAGTGGAAGCCCAAGGCCAAGGCAGAGGAGGAGCAAGAGGTCGCCAAGGCAGCTGTGTCACGGCCAGCTCCTCTGAGGGCAGGGTTAGCATGGCAGAGATGTGGAAAAGTTTTGTCAACACGCCACAGCTAACTGCACCACCACCTGATACGCAACGTGTTAGCAGGAGGCAACATTTCACTAACATGGTGGAACAGTACGTGTGCACACCCCTCCACGTACTGACTGATGGTTCGGCCCCATTCAACTTCTGGGTCTCTAAATTGTCCACGTGGCCAGAGCTAGCCTTTTATGCCTTGGAGGTGCTGGCCTGCCCGGCGACCAGCGTTTTGTCTGAACGTGTATTCAGCACGGCAGGGGGCGTCATTACAGACAAACGCAGCCGCCTGTCTACAGCCAATGTGGACAAGCTGACGTTCATAAAAATGAACTAGGCATGGATCCCACAGGACCTGTCCATCCCTTGTGCAGATTAGACATTAACTACCTCCCCTTAAACATATATTATCGTACTCCAGGGCACTTCCTCATTCAATCCTATTTTTATTTTCATTTTACCATTATATTGCGAGGCTACCCAAAGTTGAATGAACCTCTCCTCTGTCTGGGTGCCGGGGCCTAAATATATGCCAATGGACTGTTCCAATGTTGGGTGACGTGAAGCCTGATTCTCTGCTATGACATGCAGACTAATTCTCTGCTGACATGAAGCCAGATTCTCTGTTACGGGACCTCTCTCCTCTGCCTGGGTGCTGGGCCTAAATATATGACAATGGACTGTTGCACTGGTGGCTGACGTGAAGCCTGATTCTCTGCTATGACATGCAGACTGATTCTCTGCTGACATGAAGCCAGATTCTCTGTTACGGGACCTCTCTCCTCTGCCTGGGTGCTGGGCCTAAATATATGACAATGGACTGTTGCAGTGGTGGCTGACGTGAAGCCTGATTCTCTGCTATGACATGCAGACTAATTCTCTGCTGACATGAAGCCAGATTCTCTGTTACGGGACCTCTCTCCTCTGCCTGTGTGCTGGGCCTAAATATATGACAATGGACTGTTGCAGTGGTGGCTGACGTGAAGCCTGATTCTCTGCTATGACATGCAGACTGATTCTCTGCTGACATGAAGCCAGATCCTCTGTTACGGGACCTCTCTCCTCTGCTTGGGTGCTGGGCCTAAATATATGACAATTGACTGTTGCAGTGGTGGCTGACGTGAAGCCTGATTCTCTGCTATGACATGCAGACTGATTCTCTGCTGACATGAAGCCAGATTCTCTGTTACGGGACCTCTCTCCTCTGCCTGGGTGCCGGGGCCTAAATATCTGAGAATGGACTGTTCCAGTGGTGGGTGACGTGAAGCCAGATTCTCTGCTATGGGACCTCTCTCCAATTGATATTGGTTAAATTTTTATTTATTTTAATTCATTTCCCTATCCACATTTGTTTGCAGGGGATTTACCTACATGTTGCTGCCTTTTGCAGCCCTCTAGCCCTTTCCTGGGCTGTTTTACAGCCTTTTTAGTGCCGAAAAGTTCGGGTCCCATTGACTTCAATGGGGTTTGGGTTTGGGACGAAGTTCGGATCCGGTTCTGATCCCGAACATTTCCGGGAAGTTCGGCCGAACTTCTCGAACCCGAACTTTCAGGTGTCTGCTCAACTCTACACATAACCAGAATTTCTTTTGTCAGGTGAATACCCATACTCCCGTGGCCCAAAATAAAAATATTTTCTAGGCTCTAGCAGGGCACATTTCTGAGAATTTCCTTTATGACGCAGAAAAATGGGAATTTTTGTCATTGATCCCCCTCTAGTATGTCACTGTCCATGTTGTGGGACTATTTGTGCACTTCTACTAAGTATTTGGTGGCTGCAAATATGAGCTGAAGGTTTTTCACGTTCGCCTGCCATTAAAGTGAATGGGGCCCGCCGTGAACCATCTCGGCCAATGTTTGTCTATCACTACTTGTCTACAATCAGGTCACCTGCAGGCCCTCACCTACAATCTTTTAGAGGGTCAGCTCACCAGCAGGTCCTTGCCCATAATTTTTTCAATGGTCCGCTCAGCAGCAGGCACTCGCCCATAATGTTTTTCTAGGGTCATCAGCAGTCTATCAATCATAATTTTTCAAGGGTGTATTATGCCCTCCTTTAGGTGTAATAAAGGGTGTATTGTAGTGCCGGTTCCTTGTAATTTTTGGAAGCCCTTTCACTTAGTGGGACTCCTAGACCCATAAATATAGAAACATCGAATGTGTTGGCAGATAAGAACCATTTGGCCCATCTAGTCTGCCCAATATACTGAATAACCCTTGGCACTATCTTATATGAAGGATAGCCTTATGCCTATCCCATGCATGCTTAAACTCCTTCACTGTATTTGCAGCTACCACTTCTGCAGTAAGGCTATTCCATGCATCCACTACTCTCTCAGTAAAGTAATACTTCCTGATATTAGTTTTAAATTAGAGGAGCAAAGGTTTAAAAGTATGTCCTCTTGTAGCAGTTTTTCTTCTTTTAAATATTCTCTCCTCTTTTACCTTGTTGATTCCCTTTATGTATTTAAAGGTTTCTATCATATCCCCTATGTCTCGTTTTTCTTCCATGCCATATATGTTAAGGTCCTTTAATCTTTCCTGGTAAGTTTTATCCTGGAATCCATGTACTAGTTTAGGAGCTCTTCTCTGAACTCTCTCCAAAGTATCAATATCCTTCTGGAGATATGGTCTTCAGTACTGAGCACAATACTCCAAATGAGGTCTCACTAGGGCTCTGTAGAGCGGCATGAGCACCTCCCTCTTTCTACTGGTAATGCCTCCTATACACCCAAGCATTCTGCTACCATTTCCTGCTGCTCTATGACATTCTCTGCCTACCTTTAAGTCTTCTGAAATAATGACCCCTAAATCCCTTTCCTCAGATACTGAGGTTAGGACTGTATCACTGAATTTATATTCTGCTCTTGGGTTTTTATGCCCCAGGTGCATTATCTTGCACTTATCAACATTAAATTTTAGTTGCCAGATTTTTGACCATTCCTCTAGTTTTCCTAAATCCTTTTCCATTTGGTGTATCCCTCCAGGAACATCAACCCTGTTACAAATCTTTGTGTCATCAGCAAAAAGACACACCTTACCATTGAGGCCTTCTGCAATTTCGTTGATAAAGATATTAAACAATATGGGTCCCAGAACAGATCCCTGAGGTACCCCACTGGTAACAAGACCATGGTCTGAATATACTCCATTGACTACAACCCTCTGTTGCCTGTCCCTCAGCCACTGCCTAATCCATTCAACAATATGGGAGTCCAAGCCCAAAGACTCTAATTTATTGATTAGCCTATGTGGGACAGTATCAAAAGCCTTACTAAAGTCTAGATAAGTGATGTCTACTGCACCTCCGCCATCTATTATTTTAGTCACCCAATCAAAAAAAAAATATATATATATATATCAATAAGATTAGTTTGACATGATCTCCCTGAGGTAAACCCATGCCGCTTTTCATCTTTCAATCCATGGGATTTTAGATGTTCCACAATCCTCTCCTTAAGTATGGTTTCCATTAATTTCCCCACTATTGATGTCAGGCTTACTGGCCTATAGTTGCCCAATTCCTCCCTACTACCTTTCTTGTGAATGGGCAGAACATTTGCTAATTTCCAATCTTCTGGGACGACTCCTGTTACCAGTGATTGGTTAAATAAATCTGTTAATGGATTTGCTAGTTCACCGCTAAGCTCTTTTAATAGCTTTGGGTGTATCCCATCAGGCCCCTGTGACTTATTTTTATTAATTTTAGACTGCTGACTTAGAACCTCTTCCTCTGTAAAGACACATGCATCAAAAGGATTCATTAGTCTTCCTTCCTAACTGAGGTTCTTTTCCTTCTTTTTCCTTTGTAAAAACTGAGCAGAAGTATTCATTAAGGCAGTCAGCTAGTTCTTTGTCTTCTTCCATATACCTTACTTCTTTTGTTTTTAATTTGTTAATTCCTTGCTTTAGTTTCCATTTATGTATCTTAAGAATGTTTTATCGCCTTTTTTCACTGAGTGAGCCAATTTCTCTTCTGCCTGTGCTTTAGAAGCTCTTATAACTTGTTTGGCCTTTCTCCACATAATCTTATAAATTTGCCTGTCATCTTTTTTTTTTATTATATAAATTACTAAATGCTATATTTTTGTCTTTAATGATTTTGCCCACTTCTGCTGAGTACCACAATGGTCCCTTCCTTTTTTGCTTTTACTGACAAGCCTAATGCAATTTTCTGTTGCCTTCAATAGTGCCAATTTTAAGTAGTCCCATTTCTCCTGGACTCCATTGAAACTATTCCAATCTGATAGGGACTCGTATACCACTAATCTAATTTTAGAAAAGTCAGTTTTTCTAAAATCTAAAAAACTTTTGTTTTTTAAGCTAACACACCACACTAAAACTTTAGTTTTTGTGTGGTGTGACTCACTGTACTTCTAGTAAACCACACTGCCTGGTGATCACTAGATCCCAAGCTTTCCCCTACAGTAAGATCAGATACCAAATTCCCATTTGTGAATGCTAAATCTAAAATGGCCTCCTTCCGGGTTGGCTCTTTAACTACTTGCTGTAGAGATAATCCCAGTAGGGAATTTAGAATATCTGTACTCCTGGCAGAACTAGCTATTTTTGTTTTCCAGTTTACATCAGGAAGGTTAAAGTCTCCCATAATGATAACTTCCCCTTTCAATTTCATTTTAGCCATTTCCTCAACTAGTAGATCATCTAATTCTTTGACTTGTGTAGGTGTGATATATAGACCACCTAGCCGAGTTACCTTATGATTGTCAAGCTGCAAGGTAACCCAAACTGACTCTAAATTGGTCTTGCTAACTTGTATTAAATTAGATTTCCATTCTGGGATATAAAGGTTGTATCGGAGTGCCTCTTCCCTATATTCTTTGGCAGCACTTGCACTTTACATACAAGAAAATATACAGAAAAGAATGTTTCCTAACAATTTTTCCTCTAAAATCTTCAGTTTTGTGTACATTAGTGTCAGTCTGTAAAAGTGGCGTACTACTCGGACATCATCGTTCCCAGCAGCATCCTGGGAGTCCAAGATGCATCCAAACATTCCTGAACCATTTTGGTGGCGTTTCCATCTATTTCTGACCTTTTCGTATGAACCAGACACCCCCCCCCCCTTTTCAGAGCAGGGGGTGCCCGGTTTAACGCTCTGGTTCTCTTATTGACTTCCAATGTGCTTGATCAACACTAATCCTAAATACTAATAGACCACTTGAACTTATGATGTCAGAGTGGCACACACGCAGAGAACATTCACATTATCAAATACTGTGTAGAGTCCATACTGGGCACAAAGCCAGCATTCTCAATATTATAGTTAAACCATTGTACACATATTCAGGTTCTTTAATGCTGACTTTTTATTTATATAATTTGCGAGTTGGAAGGAGAAGCACCATGCCCAGGATACAGATATAAGTGGTCTTAAAAGATGTCAGCAATTCAATTCCAACTTGAAAGGATATTGCCCTTAAAATGATGACATCTGTAGAGGAGCAGGACTTAATGGCTTTTGTATGAATCTATCACTCTACAACCATGGGTTCCATCCCGACAAGACAACAATTCCCAGCATCTTAACAGCCAAAGGCTGTCAAGACATACTAAGAGTTGCAGTTTTGCAACAGGTTGAAGACCACTGCTCTACAATAAACTGATTGTTTCCCAAAACATTTAAGACATAAAACAGAAGGAATGCAAGCTATTGTTCAGTCCTCAAAATATTACGAAATCCTCCACGAGAAAGAAAAAATAAAACAAATTTGATCCTTCTCCAGAAAGTGGCCTTGTGTTGCTAGAAGTCAAGTAGAAAGTGTTCTCCTTTATTTCATTCTTTGGAGCAAGTCATCTTCTCATGAAGACCCTACAAAAAAAAATAAAAAACATCACCACATAATTGACAAAATATGTATTCTAAAAGGACCGCCTTCCATCTATGCAGAACATGTGCACATCCACATTGAACTGCATTGTAATCTTTGCACACAGTCATTCCATAAGAAATAGCTTGTAGCAGCAAAGGAATGGCCCTAAAGTCACCTCCAAATAGGGTTGTTTTCTGCTGGTCCATCACGGTGTCATACGATGGGACCACTGGAGGACAAACCCTGCAAAGTGTATGATGCGAACAATACTAGAGTATTCCTGTTTTTCTTATTTTGAGGTATTGTATGGCTTTACAGCAAGAGCATGGTAGACTAGACAAATACATTTCCTCTCTACCTCAAACTCATGACCAGTTGGATTTCAACTGATTTTAAAGAGACTGGTGTGCTGGAATTAGAAATGAGCAAATTGAATCCCACGAAGGATAAAGTCGATTCGCCTAGAAGCCGAATTTTCTCGTGCTTCGTGTCAGCGAATCGATTTAACCTGAAATAGTATAGAAAACAATTCAAACTTACTGCCTCCATTTTCTCGCAACGGGCCTCCAGTCGCCATCTTGCTTGAAGATCTCGGCTGAAATCCAGTGCTGCGCGAGATTAAATCTGTCATATGTCTCCACGCCAGCCGGCATGATGACGTAATCTCACGCCGCACAGGATTTCGGCTGAGATCTTCAAGCAAGATGTTGGTGGCCGGCCCGTCTTGAGCAAATGGAGGCAGTAAGTTTGATTTATTCATTTTATTTTTATCTTACACTCTGTTGCCATGATCATGTATGAACACGACATATGAGGGGTACAATGACTGTGGCGGCGCTATCACAGCTCCCTGTCATTGCACCCACTACTTACAAATAAAAATTAGCTACGTGATGAAGTAATTCATCTCAAAGCAAATTTTTGTGTGAAACTTAAGAAATTCACTTGTCTCTAGCTGGCATCATACCCTGGACATACCAGCTATTCCCCAGAGCTTTCAGTGCCCACTTGACCTGTATCAACTCCATGATGAGCATCATGATTATGAGGAAAACTACTGACTTATGGAAGGGGAGTTGTCCCAACATGCCAAACCTTTTAATAAACCAGAGAATGTCCTCATACCTACTGTAGCTCCAACACAGGGGTGGCTATAGGAGGCGGCTCCATTCTCATCTGAAAGAAGAAAGAAAAATGTACCTTATTATGCAGCCAATATTAGGTTATTGGTCTAAAAAATGATAGATGCCAATATCAACCTTACGTTTTGGGAAAGTGCAATGTGACATTACATTTCTTTTGACTTATGTTGATGACGTGCATTCTCAAAAGCCTGTATTTACAGCCTGAGAGCTCTACACCAGAGATGCCCCATTTTCTAATTAATTAGCTCATTTATCTCCACTACGAAAAGTTACCTGGTTGGTAATAACTGTACACCACCGCTGAACTGGTCTTCACATTCAGAACCCGTTGGCCAATCAAAAACCTTAAGCTAAAGTCAATAGGATCTTCGGTGATCTAAAAGATAATAGGGATTAGTCATTACTTAGAATTCAGTTCACCTGGATATATTGTCAAGATCAAAATCATTGATGTTCTGAAAAAACAAACATGTTGAACGATTTAGTGATGAGTTGCATAGGCAATAATCGAAGAAGTCGAGGTATTTCATAAATTTTTTGCTGAATATTCGTCGTAAATTCACAAATTCGAGAATTTGTGATTGCAAAACATCGGCAATGTAATATTTGCATATTGCACGTGCAATTACATTGCCTATAACATACAGACAAACAATCCCACAAAAGATGCAAGTTAAAATCCAGATATTTGCCAACAACCTATCCATGAGATTGGTACAGTCAACATACCTTACAATGGCAGCCTTGTGCACTATGAGACATACATAGACCAGCTCTCTATCCAAAAGGAAAATGACAGTGAGCCTCAAAGTTGCTTGATTTAAGCTGGATGGCTTGGGGGACCAACATTAGGGTGACAAAAATTGAATTATAATTTTTATTTTTTTTAGATGCCAGCTAACTCATCTCTCACTGCTTAGGAGGGCTGTATAAAAAAAAATAAATAAAAAAAAAATAAGTTTTCTAATTGTCCTAACATTATATTCAATAACCTTTCTATACGGTTTTGTTATGTAAACTCATTTGCATAAACTTGGGCATATGGGAAAGACATGCAAACTACCAGAATCTGCCTCGTCTTTTAGCTGAAACACTATATGTCTTTCCCACATGCCCAAATTTATACAAATGAGTTTACATGACAAAACAGTATAGAAAGGTTATTGAATATAATGTTAGGACATTTAGAAACTTAATTTTTTATGCAGCTCTCCTAAGCAGTGAGAGAAGAGTTAGCTGGCATCCAAAAAACAAAAATAAAGAAAAAAATTTGTGTCACCCTAGTGAGTTAAGTGCGCGGGTCATGCAACTTTGAGGCTCGCTGGATCTCTTCTTTTGGATAGAGAGCTGGTTTTGTATGTCTTATAGTACACAAGGCTGCCATTGTAAGGTATGATGACTATACCTGTCTCATGGATAGGTTGTTTGGCTTGCACATACCTGGCTTTTGGCATACAACCTTTGTATGAATGTTTGTTATATGTTGTCTATTGTAGGTTATAGGTAATGATTTATTTTAAAAATAAAATATAGCATCTATAAAAATAAATTATTAATGATTGGTAGGACAATACTTAATACAAGTCTATTAATGATGGGTAAAATAATAACTATAAAAGAAAAAAAAAGGTATGACTGATATATAGAACAACAAGGATAAAGAGAAGCTATATACAATAAGTGAGAAAAGATTATAGGTTTATCTAGTGATAAAAAAAAATTGAATATTTGCTATTACGAAGATGTAGCACTATATTATAGATATTTGCAAATTCTCAACGTTCACGATTAGAATATTCTTCATTAGTTACAATTCGCTCCTATTCACATTGTGCTGTGGAGTGAACCAATTTGGCACCACAGGTATTGGATTTTATAACAGAAGAAGCATTTCAATATTACCCCTACTTTTTGAAGTCAGCCATGCTGCGTTCAAACCAGACCAGAAAGAAGTGATGGCAGCATATTCTTACTGAATATTTTCAACTAGTCTTAACCCCATAGTGACCAGCCTGTTTTGGGCCTTGCCGACCAAGTGTTTTTCTTCCTTTTTTCATTGTTGCCTTCCAAAAGCTATAACTTTTTTATTTTTCCATCTACATAGATGTAGGAGGGCTTGTTTTTTTTTTGCAGGACAAGTTGTAGTTTTAATGGTGCCATTTTGGAGTACACAACTTTCCAATTAGTTTTTATTAACTCTTTCTGGGAGGGAGATGGGAAAAAACAGCAATACTGCCACTGAATTTTTACAGCGCTTATTTTTTTTATATAAATTAACATAATATATCTTTATTCTCTAGTACAGTTAGCGATTCCAAATACATTTTCTTTACGTTTTACTACTTTTGTGCAATAAAACCCCTTATATTTTAAAAGGAAGAAAATCTTTTCGCATCGCCGCTTCACAAGACCATAACCGTTTTATTTTTATTTCTATGGAGTTGTGTGAGGGCTTGATTTTTGCAGGACGAATTGTAGTTTTCATTGGTATTATTTTGGAGTATATCATGTGTCTTGATCGCTTGTTATTACGTATTTTTTTCGGTGGCAACTAAGAATAAATTAACTAACAATAAATTAACAAGTCTGTCATTATGTAACTTTTATGGCGTTCACTGTAGGGGATAATTTACATGATATTTATGTAGAGTGGTGCGTTACAGACATGATGATATAAAACATGCGGGGGAGTTTTTTTTTGCAATTTTTCATTGAAAAGCATTTTTTCGATTTGAAAAAAAGCTTTTTTTTTACTGGAATTTTTGTAATTGACTAAAATGTGTTATTTTTTAACCACTTAATAGTCCCACAAGGGGACTTTAACAGACAACATTCTGATTGCTTTTAATATAAAATGCACTATCCTTATATGCATTGCATTTTAATGAGAGGCACAGCCTGCTGGAAAATACTCAACGCTGGCTTGGGGCCTATACCAGGCTCCAGCCAACCATTTGCACACATCGGCACCCAGCGATCACATTTGCGGGGTGCCAGAGTGAGAAAGAGGGAGTCCGCTCCCTTTGTCACTGCTTTACATGCAGCAGGCGTCATTGCCCATGGCATGTAAAGCGTTAAACAGCCCGGATCGGCACTCCAGCCAGTCCGGGCTGTTAGAGCAGAAGCGCGGCTTTCATGTGAGAGCCGGGTCCCTGCTCCACAGCCTACGGCCCCTTACCGTCCCTTTCTTTTAACAAATCTTCTATGTGTTTCAGGAGATGAATCGATTTTCTGCTGTTTTGGCAGTTGTACTTTACTGTAAAGCAAATGGCCGCAGCAGAAGCCCCTTCCCCCCCCCCCCCACACTTGCTGCCATAAAGCTTAAAAGAGTTTTCTATTGGAAGAAAAAAAAATATGCTCAGATCACTTACAGTTTCAAAATACAGGATGACCTCTCCTTTTGGGCCCTGTTCAGATTTTAGAATGACCTTTTGTTCCCTTAACTGTAAAAAGAATTAATAAAAGTTAATTAAATAAATTATATAAAAATTGTAAATTTGTCATTTGAAAATACAGATCTTTTATATGAACACTGAAACAATAGACCGCCGAGGCCAGTCTTGCAGAGGACGCACATGTCTAAGCACTGGTGAACATCTCAAGTATTAACCGTTCACATTTTACGAGATAAACTACACGGCTCCTGCCACCACTCCTGACAGGTCCGTTTTAGGAACCACTTATTTTTCCCATGTGATAAAAAAAAATTATAATTCTGTAGCATCTATTCTTATGACACTATAATGTACTTATTATGCTTCTATTAGCCATGAATGAATTACAAGCAGTTTGAAACAAAGGTCCATCAGGGCGTTACCAGTGGGGGTTGTCCCTGCACTGTCTGACACTATCCAATCAGTACTGCCAGTTGGACTCCATTTGCCTGATAAGTGGGTCCTAGAAATGAATCTCTGAAGCATAGGACATTTATGGAGTAGGCCTCAGCCTTCGAGTTCATGCACACAGCCATTGCAAACAGCGGGTCCGGAAGGTTGGTGCAGAAGTGAGCCATGGAACCCCACGGAAGCACTACGAAGTACTTCTGTGGGGTTTCTCTCCGTGCCTCTGCACCGCAAAAAAAGTATTGCATGCAGTACGGACCGTCAGATGTGGATCGCGGACCCCATTCAAGTGACTGTTCGTGTGCATGTGCAATCCAAACCATTCAATAAAAAGTTGTGCATCCCTGCTAGACACTTTCTACTGCTTGCAGTCTATAAAAATGTAGGGGGAAGGGGAGTTCTGAACAAAAATTACTCAATAGAAAATATAGACTTTGGGCCCCACCCAATGTTAACCTTCTAGAGGGGTAGAAAGAGATGGAATTAAAAATACAGTCTAGGTAAAGAATGGTCTTTGAGGAGTGTCCCTATATAAAAAGGGGTTGTCCAACCTGGAAAAAAGGTTCAAAACAAATAACCCCCAAATTTAAAAAAATAAAAATAATATAATTCTAATAGAAAGTATTTTATTTTAACAAAAAAGGTGCCCAAACTCCAGATAGAAGCTCTGGTTCCAGCAAGCGGGAAGTTAGTGATCACAACAGGCACCAATATTTGGAGATTGAGGCACCTTTGTTATCTCAAGTATATTAGCTAGTGGTACATCTTATTTTCAGACATGTACAAAATTATTGTGAGCTGGACAATCCTTTTAAGAAGTAGGACTTTATTTAATTCACCTAAAAGCAAAAGAACCATCACCAACCTCATAAAGTGAAGAAAAGTCAACAGTGTAACCAGAATACGGCCTGATGCTGACAATGGCCAAGTTAGATTCATTACGGGGTCCGTGATAACTGAAAGAAAAAAAGGTTGCATGGAATTCCTTTTACAGTACATCTCTTCCTCCACTGATTCATGTGGGATATGAGTAATGGCAGAAAATAGTTTAATATATCTTCAAATAATAAATAAAAATCACATTAAGGCTCCATTCACACGTCCGTATAATGGGCCTGCATCAGTTTCGGAAATTGCGGAACGGGTGTGGACCCATTCATTCTCAATGGGGACGGAATGGATGCGGAGAGCACACTTTGTGCTCTCCGCATCTGCATTTCTGGAGCGCCCCCCCGATCTTCCGGTCAGCGGCTCTGGAAAAAAAAAGTTGAACATGTCCTATTCTTGTCCGCAATTGCGGACAAGAATAGGCAGTTCTATGGGGGTGCAGGCTCTGCAATGCACTACGGACGTCTGAATGGACCCTAACTGGGGAGCAAACAGAACAATTACATTGTGTCCTCATTTTCATCTTATAGTTGCAGATCCTCTATAATTCCCGGGCTCCTCCTTTGCCATCTATCTTGCCATCTGGTGAAAATTGTACCAGTAACCCAAATAACTTCCCATTTGTCCAGCCCTTCTGTTGGATTGGCCAGCACTGTTCATGTGAGCAATGCTGTCCGATCCAAGAATAGCAGAAAGTGGTTTGGGCTGCCAAATACCATCATTGTCGGCAGAGGAGGAGCCTGGAAAAATTAATGGATCGACAAATAAAAAGGAGTTTCCTGTTCATTCCCCAGTTAAAGGTATTGTTATCTGGAAATCTGATATTAATGACCCTATCTTGAGGACTGGTCATCAATATCAGGTCACAGAGATCCAACTCCCTTCAATCAGCTGTTTCGAAGAGGCCGAGGCACTCCACGAGTGCTTAGGCATCTCCCTAGGCCATGTGAGGTCAAGTTTAAATTAGTCACCGGGCCCAAGTGCAGCACAGTCCCATTCAAGTAAATACAATTTATGGTGTAGTGCTTGGTAACCTGTAAGGAGGCCTCAGTGCCCACCGGAGATCCAGTGAGTGCAGAAACCGCTTCAAACATCTAATCAGTGGGAATGCTGGGAGTTGGACCCCTGCCAATTTGATATTGATGACCCATCGTAAGGATAGGCCTTCAGTATCAAATTCCTGGGTAACCCCTTGTAACCTCAATGTGATTTATTTTTTATTTTTGAGGTTTCTTGGTTTCAATTGCAAAATTGCAAAAATTGCAGGTCTAACAAGTGAGCCAATGTGCAGATTAAGTATAAGGCTCAGCAGCTCCGTTTTAGACTTTGGCTAAGGCCTAGTTCACACGAACGTATGGATTTAATAGTTTTTTGTGGTCCGTTTTTCACGGATCCCTTGTTCAGTTTTTGAGTTCCGCTGCGTTTCCGTATGCCATGTACAGTATACAGCAATTACATAGAAAAAAATTGGGCTGGGCATAACATTTTCAATAGATGGTTCAGAAAAAAAACGGAACGGATATGGAAGACATACTGATGCATTTCCGTATGTGTTTTTTTTTTTTTGCGGACCCATTGACTTGAATGGAACCACGGAACGCGATTTGCGGGCAATAATAGGACATGTTCTATCTTTCAATGGAACGGAAAAACTGAAATGGAATGCATACGGAGTTCATTCATTTTTTTTTTGCGGAACCATTGAAATGAATGGTTCCGTATACGGAACACAAAAAAAGGCCCGTACACTCGCAATTTTTTTTTTTTTAAATAAATAAAAAACACACATTCGTATTCTGTAGGTTCATGCTAAACTAGCAAAAAGTTAATTTACCTCTGAACAATTCATTTTTAAAAGAGGAGAGAGAATGGATTCTGAAATTTGGAAATTTAATGTAATTTTTTAAATTTTTATTCTGGTTGTGCCTGAATTTTGTGCGATTCGATTGAGAAAAATCAGAGAGAGCTTTTTAGGCAATCAGAGCTTTTTTGGGTTCAAATGATTTAGACGACCAAATCAGACCCCCTCATTGGTGTTTGCTTAGATTTAGAATATATTGGAGGGGGGGGGGGGATTCAAACAAGAGCCATTCATTTATTTTACCTGACACTGCCCTTAATAATTATGCTGCGAGCCACTCCATTGACACAGCCATCTGAAGAGGTGGATAGAGACAATGAGAAAGCAGCATTTTCTTTGGGTATTGGGATGTTATACCCAACTGTAGTCTAGAAAAAAAAAGAAAACAGAAAATATAAATCACCATTTAATTTAAAAACTTTTAGCAAACATGAAACAAACCTTTTTACACAGCAAGCTATTTTAAAACTTCCCTCATAAGCCTCCTTCGCCATAAAAGTATTAGAGAGTTAGTGGAGAAGGGGTCCCCCCTACATAGCCATAAAGGAGATGCAGTACCCCAGAACAGGGTATCTGCAAAAGGTTAATTGTTCTAATGTAGTTTAGTTAATTGAAATGTTGTTTATTGAGCTATTTTGTTACTGAATAGTATTGTATGGATGGGTCAGGGTTAACAACCCTGACTGAGCACTTTTAGTATATAGACCTAGGTCTGCCCCCAAGTTAGAGACACAGAGAGAGACATTATATATAGACATTGCTGCTGGGAGGGAATGTTGCCAGTGCACCCTTGGCTAGCAGTAGGTTAAATCTGTACCTAGGAGTTACAGAACCCATACCAAAGACTTAAACTGCCTGAGGTTCAGCAGAGAAACTTTAAGGAGACAGAAAGGAGTACCACAACTCTCATCATTGCTGCTATCCATACATTGCCATTGGGAAGAACTGCTGGTGGAAAGGTTTCCTTGATACTGCTTGATGTACTACTGCTCCTGTACTTTAGTAAAGAGAGACCTATCTATTTGCACTAACTGGCCAGGTCACTGACGCGACCACCATACGCCAGCCATTACACCTGCATCTACATTCCGGTATTGCACTCCACCAAAACATCTAACACCAAGTGCACCCTAAGTACCACCTCAAAGGAGCCGCAATATCAGGGTGTGCCTCGAGGGAAGTAAGAATGCACCGTTCTATCACTGCATGGACCTAGAAGGACATTGGTTTGAGGATAGCCACTGTGATCCGTGTCAGAGCTACCACCACTCCCATCCTCTGGTAGCGTGTTCTTAATTCTGGAAGACCCATCGTGTCCATGGGCACTGTGTAATGTTTTCTCTTTCCTATGGGCCATTGCATCGTAAATAAAAACCTTCTGCAAGGTTTGCCCAGCAATCAGGGCTGATCACTGAGGGACCTAGCACTAGAAGACCTCATGAGCCATTTGGCCCATTTAAAGGGCTTCTGTCGCCACCACCCCCCCCCCCCCCCCCAACCCCAAAAGTAATTTTTTTTTTAGGCTAATTAAAATCCTTATACTGCGATTTTTCAATATATAGTGCTCTTACCCTTTTCTGTTGTCTAGTTTCTTTAAAAACTGCACTTTTATAATATGTAAATTACCCCTCTACCAGCAAGTAGGGCGTCTACTTGCCGGTAGCCGCCGCATCCTCCTTTCAACAAAACGCCCCCTCCTCCTGTTGATTGACAGGGCCAGCAAGCGCTCGCCTCCTCCGGCTGGCCCTGTCTGCAATTCAAATCCCGCGCCTGCACCTCATTCAGTGCAGGCGCTCTGAGAGAAGGACACTCGCTTCCTCAGCACTTCCTCAGTGCGCCTGCGCCGATGACGTCTTCTCTTTCGGGTTTAGAGGTGACGTCATCGGCGCAGGCGCACTGAGGAAGCATCCTTCTCTCAGAGCGCCTGCGCCGGGCGGGATTTGAATTGCAGACAGAGCCAGCCGGAGGAGGAGAGCACTCACTGGCCCTTTCAATAAGCAGGAGGAGGGGGCGTTTTTTTTAAAGGAGGATGCGGCGGCTACCAGCAAGTAGACGCCCTACTTGCTGGTAGAGAGGTAATTTACATATTATAAAAGTGCAGTTTTTTTATAAACTAGCCAACAGAAAAGGGTAAGAGCCCTATATATTGAAAAATCGCAGTATAAGGATTTTAATTAGCCTAAAAAAAAATTAAAAAAAATTACTTTTGGGGGTGACAGAAGCCCATTAATTCAACAGCCACACTGGAAGAGGAGGCATAAGTTGGAGCTCCTAGGTCCCAATGAAAAATTTTGTCACAGGCTTCCCTCATGTGCCATTTACAAAACTTGCGTCTTGAGACGTCAGGGCACAGAGGAGACCGCTACCCCTATAGTTCTTTACTTGTTTCAGCTGTTATACTGCAATAAAGCCAAAGAGCTGGAAAAGTTAGTATTGAAGGTAACCTGTATCATGCACCAGCCGGACCCGCTGACTTCAATGCTGTAGTCTCCTGTAGCTTCTGGAAGGGGCACTCTATTGGCCACCAGTCTGTTGTCTTGATTTAACTCTAGTGTGCTCACTTCACCATTGCCCCTTTTGACCACCACAGTTTGCTGAGCGCTAGGAGTATATAGCAGTTTACCAACTGCAGCCAGAGCTTGGAGGCCTATAGAAGTGTCCTGCAAACAAAGCAAAAAATAAAGTTGACAATGATATAAAAGTGAAAAACTGTGGAAGTGTTTCTTTAGTCGTTAACTTTTCTAGTTACCTTTGTGCATCTGAAACCACCAAGTGAGTTTTGCTGGCGAACAAGCCAAATGGACATCTGTCCCATTGTGGTAAGGGTTTCTTGATTAATGGGTCCAGCTGCATAGCTTAGCATCACATAAGATGTGATCTCATTCTCAAGTGAGGGATATTGCGGGAAGAAAAATGGAACTGCTTTCATGGTGGGCATGTTCTCACGTTCAAAGTGGATTGTGCCACCTGCATTAAAGAAAAAAAAAAAAGAAAAAATTAGATATATAAAGTTTGAATTTGGCATTGATCTTTGCAATGTGAGATTTAGGTAAGCAATCTACAGGACTTGAAAGTCAAACCTTCAGTTTTGGCCTGTCTCATCACACTCTGAAGCAAGGGTTCTCTATATTCTTGAAGATCAGCCAACGTCAAGGCGTAGAGCATGATGGCTTTAGTAGAGATAGTCTGCTCGCTCTTAGATGCGTTTTTCAGACACTCCAGGGCACCGTTCAACAGGGTTTTCTGGAAAGCAAGAGCAACTAATACCATCACAAATTTTTCTTGTTTTTGCCTCTCTGCATTTCAGCCAAATGTTTTGTATTTTTTCACTGATGTGACTACATGAGATCTTTTGTAACAAAATTGTATTTATCACACCATTCAAGGCTGAATATAGGTTAATGTATTAGTTTATACATTTTGTCTGTGGTACGGATATTGGAGGAGATTTATCAAAGTGGTGTAAAGTAGAACTGGCTGAGTTGCCCGTAGCAACCAGATTCCACCTTTCATTTTCCAAAGCAACTGAAAAATGAAAGGATTAATCTTCTTGGTTGCTATGGGCAACTCAGACAGTTCTACTTTACACCACTTTGAAAAAAATTCTGTTGTCCAAAGGGCACGTTAAATAACCTCTTAAATTCACTCTTCGTGATACCCAATATAATCTAGATTTTTGTTTTAATTCAAGGTGTTTTACTAAATGGTATTTGTCATTTTTTTTTCCATTGTGAGAGTGTCTTTCAAGTTTCAGTTTTTTCCCTGTATGTCATTCCATTATGATCTGTATCAACACGACACTGGCTATTAAGGCAACACTCCACTTTGGGGTCCTTTCCAGGTCCCCCAAAGACATCACAGTTCCTGATCAGATCCCATTGGGGACCCAGTGACCCAAAGTACAGCATACCCACAGATCATGCTATGGTCACTTTCAAACAGTTAATCTGGCCATACACATTCAATAGCTGTCAGCCAATCGTTCGGCCAACGCCTATCTATGCTGTCTCCCTCAACGTCGAGCGTGTGTATTCTATCGGGAGAGAGGAGAAAGCTGCTGCCAGACAATTCTGGCAACTGTTTATCTCCCCATAGAACAAAAGGATCGGGAAAAACTATTTCACCCGATCCTGGTCTCCACCGACATCCTCTGAGAACAGAGCTGCCGACTATTCCTCGACAGATGGTTTTGCCGACAAAAGAATGTGTATGGACAACTTTAGACCGGTTTTCTCATCTGAACATTTATTGCAATAGGTAGAGGATCCACCTCCAAATAAGGGCCCTGCCTTGAATGGATGTCACACCTTTTTTTACATGGTTTACTTCATTCACTTCCATCAGACTTCCAAAATATAGCCGCATATTAGCTCGGCCATTGTACGAAGTCCCATAGCATTAAATACGTAGGAAGCCACGCATGTGGGGTGTGTTGTGTCATGGTAGGGCTTAGTCCTGAGGAACAGGTAACAGAGGTGGGACCCGCACCATAAAACATCCACATGAGAATACCCCTTTAAAGAACAGGGATTGGAATTTCCTCCGATTCCAGCAGTTAGAGCAGGAGCTAAGCCAGGTGGCAGGAGATATTCCTGCATTACTTACACCACTGTGCTGTAGAACAAGGCCTCTTCATGGCAGTCGTAAAAAGGCACATTTTTCCAGTGAATAAGCAGTTAAGAATTTTTTTGGAATACTAGTCACGTCAGCCGTGCAAATGTTTGTTTTAAGCGCTGGCAGAGAACAGCGATAGTAAACGCAAGCTCCACTGAGCGGACTGCAGCCGCACCAAACACTACTGGAGCTTTATGCATGAATGTGAAGACGCGCGAGCAATAAACACTTGAGAGGTACACGTGAATGAACAATACTGATGAGGGTATAAGGAGGATCATAAGTGTGCTGCCACACAATACGGCTGTGCCGCTGTTTGGATGTGGCAAAATACAGCATAAAAAGCCCCCCCAAAAAAGTATACGTTTTTGCAACAGCAAACCTGCGTTTTCTTCCAGCAAAGAGGAGGGGGGGGGGGGGGGGAAGGGGAAGTAAAATCACGCACAGCAAAACTAAATTACATTAATTACAAAATAAAGTTACTTTAAGACTACATTCACTCGACCATGTCATGTTTTGCGATCCGCAAAACACGGATGCTGCCCGTGTGCCTTCCACAATTTGCGGAACGGGTCGCCCATTATAGAAATTCCTATTCTTGTCCACAAATCTGACAAGAATAGGAGCAACGGATGGTCCATTGAAGTATATGAGTCTCGGATGCGGACCAAAACAACGGCCGTGTGAATGTAGCCTAAAGGAGAGTTTTTTACTGATGAACTATTCTCTGGAGAGGTCATCAGTATTAGATCAGTGGGGGTCCAACACCCAGAAACCCCACTGATCAGCTGTTTGAGAAGGCAGCGGTGCTCCTGCGAGTCCTGCGCCACGGCCTTCTGCCTGATTACCAAGCACAGCGCCATACATTCTATAGCGGTTGTGCTTGATATCACAGCTTAGCCCCATTCACTTCAATGGGGCTGAGCTACTCCCAGGCCACGTTACTGATGACTGACGCCACATGGCCTAGGCATGGTGTCAGACCCCCATTGATTAGATACTGATGACCTAATGTAATCTAAGTCTGCTGTGCGTTTTCCCTTGCTGGAGAAAAATGCTAAATAACCGAAGGTATGCAATTGCAAAAACCCAATTTAGTTTTTTGATGCTTTTTGTCGCATTCCAAAGAGCAGCACAGCCACGACTTGTGGCAGCACCCCTACTCCTTTCCCTGGAAAACTCTATATATAAGAATGAAACTCTACTATACTGAATAATAAACACTACCACATCAGCAAAACCCGCAAAACCACACAGATACAAATTACTGTTTGTTATTTCCCAATCGCTGCCCCCCAGCAGTTTTAACTATTTCAAGGTTTTTTTTTTCTTCCCCTTCAGTATTCTGAAGACTATTTTGCAATAAAAGCAAATATCACACTTAGTATTTACATGCCTAATCACACTATAGAGTCCAAATTAATTCAGGTCAGACATGTTACTTACCCCCAAACTATATTGAGATTTAGATTCCATAAGTGCAATGGCCATAAAAGACGTAAAGTAGACATCACGGTCCGTGTCCGTATCCTGTTTAAAATACATACAATTTTCTATGTTCAGATAATTTACATTCCTCATGTATCAATCATATGGACTGAACAGCAAGGTGTTTGGGCGTTATGACAGCTGCAATGAATGGGAATTAAGTGAAATGTTCTTTATTAAACTTTCCAGAAAATAATGGTTAACGGTGCTTCCCCCAGAGATGGAGGAGTTGTAGAGGAGCCATCTACATAGTCTTATCTATATGTATAGCATTGCCATTCCACTTTATCTGAAACTCCACCAGTTCAGTCTACACAACAAAGCTGACTCAAGAGTCAGATCCTGCTATTAGAGCATCTCAGCCCTGTACAGAAAAAGGGCTCCATATAAGGGAAAAAAATATATTTTTAGCTCAAAATGAGTACAATGCAATAATAAAAATAATTCCCCCAAAGGTGTACATACAGTAGCCCTTATAAGTCAGTATGTTTTATTGACTTAAGTCATTTCTCACCGGTATTGTGAATAGAGTTCCCTGGGCTTTAAAGCAGCCATTTTCCAGTCTTTGGGAGTTTTCCAACCAGATCAAGGTTTGCTGTTGTCGGTCCTCATCAATGTATATATATTGTTTGCATTTTTCAAATGTCCTAAAGGTGGCGGCAGTCACGCTGCAGATGGAACACCACATTTAGTTAGTCAAGTCATTTGAAAGATTAGTGCGTTCTGCGCTTAAAGGGGTATTGTGGTCGGAATAGGGGATAACTATCAGATAATTATTCTGCCTCTGGGATTCCCATCAATCACAAGAAAGGGGTCTGTGTATCCCCTGCTGCTCCCCTGATATGACCGGAGCAGCCGGTCGCACATGTGCACAACTGCTCCATTTATTTCTATGAAAGTTCCAGAGATAGCCGAGTAGAGCGCTTGGCTATCTCCAGAACTCCCATAGAAATGAATGGAGTGGCCACATGCATGTGTATCTGGCTTCTCCGGTCATTTCAACAGGCCGTTCTCATGATCGATAGGGGATACCTTTTACCTACTTGAATCTCTCTTTAATGACAGTCTCTCCATTATGGCTCATTCACACAAACCAATTGGCCATAGAAACACGGTCCATGTGCCTGCCAGATCTCCAGGACTGACCACATCTCCCCGGAATGGACTGTATCATAGTATTTTATGATGTAGTCATTTTATATTGCAAATCTCTTGTACTGAGCTCACAATTTACTACAAGAGACCCTCAATCAGATATGAAGGGGCTGCATAATAAATCATTATGCTACAGTTAGATCAGTCTTTGGGAGCTGCAGTTGGTAAGGGGGAGATCCGGCAGACACACGGACAGACACTTGTAAATGCCCTTTACCAAACCTAATCTCAGTGCACAAAGTCCAAATCGTGAACCTTAATAAAAATATTGTTATGGAGTGGAAGACGAGGTCATGGCTGTGTACTTGCAGACAAACAGTTACCGCTATGGCGTGCTCTCAAAGATATCTTATTCCATTTACATTTGGCATCAACAGCTCCTTTATTGACCACATCTGCTTGTCTGCGGCTGATCCTGACCTCTGCTAGTCTAGCATTGTGACTTAACCTACCTGCCCTGGCCTTGTCACATCAGGCTAAGATGTCTTCCCTACTGCTTTGGTACTATGAGCCAGTGTCTCCCATCTATGTCAGCTGCTAATATAGACTACTTATGTAGCGACATGGGGGATTTTCTTCGAGGGAGTCCATAACTACTTGTGAGAGTTGTTGTGAGGAACACACAGTCTCCTACACTCCATTCTCTGGTTTAGTCCTCTGCCAAATAAATTACCTCCTAGTGAATCCACACGGCCTTAGGGCAATGTCCAGACAAAAAATAAAATAAAAAAACGTAGCAACACCCATCTTTCGGACAATTGCAAAGTACCGTTAGATCCTTAGAAAGGGTTGTCCCGATACAACAACTCATCCCCTGAATGGTCCACCAAATTCAAATTTATGGCACTGCCAAACTCAGCCGAGACTTTGTACTCTGCGATCTCTGGCAGTTCTATTGCGTTGAATTGAGTAGTAAAACACGAGCATCACTGCTCCTTTGCAGCTGAGAAACACAGGCCTCTATTCCCGATAGTTGAATGCCCCCACCCAGACACTTATACCCAACCTAACCTTGTAGGTACAAGTTATCACAATAGGACAGCCACTTCAATGGTCACGTGGCAATTCATAGCAAATAAAAGCATTGGGGTGGGGTGGGGTTGAAATAACCCTTCACTCCTAAAAATCAGTATTTGACATGAATTTAGAAATACTGAACATCCTCCCATTTGATAAATCAGAGCAGACAATCTTTGTTATGCTCTATTGCTCACACCAGCCATGCTTGAGCACCTCTGTAGTTTCTGCAACTCCCATAGACTCGTTCAGGGATTGCCAAACATGCATGCAACTATTCCATTTATTCTCTACCTGCATCTGCCAGAGGTGGAACCCACATCCAGATATGTATGGCCAATCTTGTGACTATACCATAAATGTTCTAAAGTAGGAATACCTCTAAATATTCACAGGAACGAACAGGGACCAGAGGGACTGCTGAAACCATGGGCAGTAGCCTTAAGGCAAGGGCTACATAGTGACATTTGTTGTACAAAATTAATGCGTCAATTTTTATAACGGTAGTCAATGGTGTCTCACTGCGACATACTGCGAATGCGACACAACAGTTGCAAAAAATTCATCCAAGTTGGATTTTTGTGTGACTGTCAGTGCGACACCCTTCACTATCATTGCAAAATAGGTTGGGCGACTTTGGTGCGACACTAATGTTGCAATGTAGTTGCACTGTTTTTGTTGCGCAACACATGTCGCGATGTAGCCCTAGCAAGCAACAGAAAAGCCAGTTCAGTCCTATAGGGGGCCAAAAAAGTTCTATAATTGCGCATATCCTAGCTATACGTTACTTAAGTGGATCTTAATTTTACAGCAATAACTTTACTTACAAAGAGTTAACTTGTTCTCTGGAGTTTGGAAATGTTCGATAAGCTCCACCAGAAGTGAAGGAGAGTTGACGATAATATCCTGAAAAGCAAAAAAACACAAGAAGATTACAATAAAAGTTTTCTATGAAGAGCTATTCTTCTGCAAGACCACAGATGTACGGTGAATTAACGGGCTCCACCACTCACCTTCTAACATTAAACTCTTTGCCTTTTGGAATGTTTCCTCCTTTAGTTGTCCAGTGGAATTCAAATAGTCTATTACATCTGGAATAACAGCCATGCGAGCAATATTTTGTTCACCAGAACCATAGGGTTGCAGGAGTTGATTCTCAAGGTGTTGTACCGAGAGTCCAAAGATATCACCTGGGGAGGTAACATTGAGGAGTCATTGAAGTTTCAGAACTACGGATGGAGTAGAGTTAACACTCCTGTTTTCTGAGTTGTGTTATCTAATCTAAGCAAACACCTTCAATTGTTTTTCAATGGCTTTTGTCTCAAGATAACTCATCGTGTTAAGAAATTTGAGTTAAGAGCTGAAGTGCTAACCAGGTTTAGTAGCAATAAGCCTTATGACAAACACATACTTCACCTACAGAAAGCTCAGATTCTGGGAATTTGTGAATTAATACGAAAACGTATAGAAGTCTTGTGATTTCTATGGACATTTATTTTCTAAACATTCACCCACAGGGGCAAGAACACTAGAGGCGCATTTCTATCATTGTACAATAGCAGATGTCCAGAAATACTCACCAATGGCAGTGATGTAAGCAGTGATGGAGCCTGGCACTGTATCCTCTGGAGGAGTTATACTGATTGGCAGCTGAATGTTTGTGTCTTTAAAAAGGTTAAATTGGAATCATTAAAAGGAAAAAGATAAAAGGAGCAAGAGTCTTAGATGAAAGGGAGCAGAATTTTGAAAAAGACATTTAATAGTAAAGTGAGGAGTTTGATGCAAAGTGATGTTGGGGTAATTACTTACTTTCCACGAAGACTAGATTACTTGAAGTCCGTTCCTGACGGATTCCTTCAGACTAAAAAACAAAGATGACAATTTTGCAGTTGTTTGCAATTTTTTGTGGGTAGAAGAACAAAACAGCAGCCGCCCAGTGATGCAAGCACACACAAAGATCTAGATCCATAGATCCCAGACTAGCCTTAAAAAAAAGGTACCTAACATCTGGTGTCACAGCCCTATAGATTGCCTGCACGAAGTACAGTGGAAAATGGCAGAATCCAAGATGGGCGAGGCTGAGACGTCAGCAGGCGAAAGTGGGACAGTGCTAGGAAAGACTTTAAAACTTTTATTTTTCTATCTAGAAGTTCAGGGAAAGGATAGGGAGGAATAATTCCACAGTATTGAAGCAGAACAGGGTTTAGTAGGGGAGGTTACAGCCTGGGTAATAGGAACAATCCTATTACACCTTGCTGCACTGACTGGGGATTCAAATTGCCGTTATACAGCTCTGTAATTCCAGTAAACCGTTCTTGTTATTGGGGTGCAAGTGCTGTCTGATACAGCCATTAACAGGGCTTATGACAAGGAAATATTTCTACATCTTATTTGCCCTAATGCGGTGCAGTTATATGTTCTAAAGCATTTTTTTGGTTGCATTAGTGGAAAAATAGTGCTTATTAGCCGTTATGTGGTGAATTGAGAAAATTACAGCCCTTTTTTGGCTTGTATTAGTGGCAAAAAAAAATAATATATTTTTGCAGTTCAGCGGTGCAATTATATGTTCTAAAGCCTTTTGTGGCATGTATAAGTGGAAAAAAGTAAGGGCCTATTTGCCATTCAGCGGTGCAGTCATATGTTCTATAGCGCTTTTTTGGTGTGTAATAGTGGAAAAAAGGGGCTTATTAGCCATTGCGTGGTGAAGTGAGAAAATTACAGACTTTTGGGGTGTTTTTTTTTTCATGTGCAGAACACGGCATGTCACGCTGTTCTGCACCTAGTTTGCCTGGGCGAATGGAATTACACAGGAGGGAAACTGCTCGGTGTGATTCATCAAGAAACCAAATCCTGGCTTTCTCCGCGACAACTCAAAATCATAACCATAGTGGCCGACAATGGAAAGAAAATGGTGTCGGCGCTGCGTCAAGGAAGGCTGAGCCATGCACCCTGCATGGCACACGTGTTCAATCTGGTTGTCAAGCGGTTCCTGAAGTCTTCCCTCATCTGCAAGACATCCTAAAAATGGCCAGGAAACTTTGCATGTACTTCAGCCACGCGTACACCACAAAGAACACCCTTCTTAAGCTGCAGAACGGCATCTCCAACATAGGCGATATGTGACGTTTCCACCCGTTGGAATTCCACCCTCCATATGTTGGACCAACTGTACGAACAGAGAAAGGCCATAAATGATTTATTGATGATCCAAGCGGACAGGAGTACTCCCCTGTGTAACTTTGTTGTCAGCCAGTGGCAACTCATGCGTGACACCCAACGTCTTCTCCGGCCCTTTGAGGAGGCCATGTTATTTGTCAGTCGCCAGGACTGCAGTATGAACAACATCATTCCACTGCTTCATGTCCTGGAACAGATGCTGGTAAGCCACATGACCCACATGAGCCCTGTGGTGGCGGAACTGGAAGAGGAGGAGGACATTGGAGCACAAGCAATGTGTTTTTCTACACAGGTGACAGGAGAGGATGAGCAGGAACAGCCAGAGGAGCTACAGGGCGATGAGGGAGACGAGGCAGAGGACCCAGACACACTGTGGCAGTATGCAGTGGAGATGGAGGCAGAGAGTCCCTCCAAGTCACTTGCACAAATGGCCCAATGCATGCTCACTTGCTTGCGTAGTGACAGCTGAATTGTCAGCATTCGACAGAGAGATGACTTCTGGCTCTCCACCTTGTTGGACCCTCGCTACTGGTCCAAAATGGGGTCCTTTTTCACACCCACTGAGAGGGAGGACAAACTGAACTACTATAGAGACATCCTATGTAGTACATTGGCTGTTGCCCATCTGTGCAATTGTCCATCCTCTCACAGGTCTGACCGGGCGGCCCTCTGTGCTCACGTTCCTCTGCCATGGCTGCTGTGGCAGGGTGGGGGTAGGAGCAGTTACAGCTCCAGCAGCAGAAACTTGAGTCTAGAGTCGCTGATGAGCAGCTTTCTTCACCCCCCTAGTGAACAAACTACTCACTAGCAGCAGCAGCTAGACCGGGAGCAAAACCTGGTGGCATACTTGGACAGCATCCTGCCATCCCACATTAAAGATCCGCTGGACTACTGCGCATCCAAACTGGATTTGTGGCCACAACTGGCAGAGTTTGCCCTGGAAAAGCTGTCCTGCCAATAGTGTGGCATCAGAGTGGGTGTTTAGTGCGGTGGGGGCTATAGTTATGTGGAAAGACTGCCCTTTGTCAAGATGAATCAGGGGTGGATCAGACAGGATTTCGACCCACCAATGCCTGATGCATCAGCTATCAGAATTTGCTTATGATTTGGTAGCCAAAAGCAGGAATGGATACAAAACACAGAAGACATGCAAATATTCCATTCACGTGTCATCTCCGTTTTGGATCCACTCCTGTTTGTTTTTGGGCTTTAGCAATATTGATGGATTACTGACGAAAAGCTGACCGAGTGAAGGCGGATGCTCCACAGACAGGGGTTATTGTTCTGACAGATCAGAGGAAGGGCAAAATAATCAGTGACGTCAACACAAACTTACTGCTGACCCCCTCTCCACTCTGTCAGGGGGCTCTACTTGTATCAGCGTTTAATAGAACAGGTTCTGTAGAACTCCATGTGGAATCAGCTGACGACTGTAAAAGGAGTGCGCTCTTTCACACTATAGTAGGATCTTGGGCCTCTGCACGGTTCTTTATACCTGGCACTAACATTGACCTGTGAGGCTGAGTTCATACTTCACTTTTTTGGGCAGTTATGGGGCCAAAAATTACAAAATAACTCAAGTGTGCAGTGATTCTAAGAGCGACGCCTGTCATCTGCATGTCATACTCACAGTAATCCCTATGCGTGTTACTGCAAGGCACAGTGTTCTACAGCCCTGTACAGGCTCTCTGCAGCCAGGAAATAGCCGTTTTTTTTAACGTGACTCGCCACGAATAAATTCGGATCAAACTGATTTTTTCCTGAAAATTTGGCGATCCAGCCGAATCTACTTTTTGAGAAATTTGCTCATCTCTAGTCACAACCATCTAGTGCCTCAACTCTCTCCAAACAGCAGATTTCAGAGTAAAGAAGGATTGGGCAGTTTGATTTTAACATACCCAAACCATCTTCAGCAGCCCATTCCAATCTGTGGATATTCGTTCAGAAGAAATAGCCGTTGACCTAATCCATTTTTTAAGTGTGAATGGCTGACCTTGCCCTTTCATTGTTTGGAGAGCAATATTTACATGCAGTCTCCCCCCTCCCGTTTCCAATAAAATGACAGTTTTTCTCTCCATCATTAGACATTTTCACAGAATTTCTATAAAGGGTTAAATAGGTAAAATTCAGGTTTTTCCGGGGAGGTCCAGTCTATGGGTAACTGCCTTGAAGGCAGATGCCTAGTTTGTGACCACCTAAAACCAGCCCTGCTGCCCATTAGTTTAAGTCCACTGCAAAAATGACTGTTAGGTGTGCATCTTAATTCATATCAATGGGTGAAATCCATGACAAATCCTGAAAAAAAAAAAAAAAAAAATAATAATAATAATGAATATCAAATTACACTCAGGGCTTACCTCCGAAATAAAAGTGTTCACAACTGTGTCCTTGCGGGGAGACTGTGAAGCATCATTTGGTCCATCACACGCGCCAATATGACTGGTCTGAGCAGATGCAGTAATACTGATCTCACCTGTGGAAGGGACACATTCAAATAATCCTAAGTATGAACTTGAGGAATTCCCAAGTTTAGGTCGGCACAAATACATGGGCATCGCCGCTCTTACCAACAAGGTTTGGTTGTAGTTCCCAGATATAGGCGGTCCTACCATTGGCAGCTACACAGACATCTTGCTGACCGTCCTTCAGTACAGCGGTAAATGCATTGGAGTTCTCCAGAGTAGCCTGGACCTAAAGTGGCAGAAAAGGAACTATATGTAGTAACTGGCACAAGGAACCACCATGTGGTCAGAAGACCGTGCTACCAATACCATTATAACTGAAATAGTTTGTTCACCTTGATGCTCTGTTCCATGTAATTGCGTACAACTCCTGTCACAGTCAAGGTTTCATCTCGGAGAAGAGAATATGGCAAAGAGAGCTCCATGGAGAATGTAAGGAATGTTGTGATATTAGCTGGATTTCTGGTCATACCAAAACCCGTTTCTTCAGAGGTACAGAAAGCAGTTCCTTGCCATTTTGTGATGCTGTCTGGAATAGTCTCTGACAGAGTGGCCCGGCCTTCAGTACTAAACAAAAAGGACAGAAAATTCTGAATATACAGATACTGGCACGGGACCAGGCAAGAGAGCTAGAAAGTGCCAGGGGAGGTGAATACTCTGTGGTTCGTTTACAAAGACAATATAATTTTTTTACTCCGATCTTTGTATCCAGGCAATGGAATCAGGTGGAAAACCATAAGGAGGTAGACAACTATTTTTTTGTTATTTTTCATCTGAAGTTAGAGTAATTACATACATGTTCAGTTTCCATAGTATTCTCCATACACAGCAGACTCCTGTAAAGGCAACCCCACCAATGAGTTGTTAATGGCAGCCACTGAAAACTATAAAAGTAGATTAAGCCAGAAGCACTTGAAATGGGAGCTGAAGTGAAGAGCCCTGCTGGCATGGCCACTACATACTGGATAGAGCCTTCTGCATCCAGTCCCATAAATGGATACAGTGAATAGTGATGAGCGGCAGAGGTCATAATCGAATTCGCAATATTTCGCGAATATTTTGTAGAATATTCGCGAATTCGAATATCCGTTATATTCAACGATTTTTTTTTCTTACTCGGGGGGGGGGGGGGGGGGGAAACAAGGTAATGATGTGAAATTTTTATTAAAAAAGGTTTCAATTGCCGAGTAAAAACATGATTCCTCCCTGCTTCTTGCTTGTGGACCAATGAGTCATAGCACTATATCGAATATATTAGTTTTTTCAAATATTCGTAATATTCTAAAACAAGAATATATAGCAATACAGCGAATATTTGAAAAAAACAAATGTAGAGCAATTTAGCTAATATAGTGCTATAATCTTTTTTTTCAATATAGTTTAAAAATGTTTCCAATCCAAACTTCAGATGAGAAAAAAAAAAATTACAACTATTAGACAAAGATTATAGCACTATATTAGCTTAATTGCTCTATATTCATTTTTTCGAATATTAGCTATATATTCTTGTTTTAGAATATTACTAATATTCGAAAAAACTAATATATTCAATATAGTGATTATATATATATTAGTTTTTTTAGAATATTCATAATTTTTCCCATTTAAAGTGACTCATGAATGATTCCTCCTTGCTTCTTGCTTGTGGGCCAATGAGTCATTGGCCCACAAGAAAGAAGCAGGGAGGAATCATGTTTTTATACTCAGCAATTTAAAAAATGTGACAAAAAAATTGCATTATGAAAATTTGCAATAAAAAAAATCTAATATTTTAAATTACGAATATATCACTATATTCTAAATATTCACGAATTTTCAAAGTACCTATATTTGAGACAAAAATTTGCAATTCGAATATTCGTGATCAACACTAATAGTGAATAGTTTCCAGTGACTGCTATGAACACAGGATTGGCATCATGCTGGGTGTTGGATCCCTATCGACCCAATATTGTTGAATTATCTAGAGAATAGGTCATCAATATCAAAGTCTCGGAAAAAAACTTTAATCCAACCTGCAAAACAACTCTTCATAATGTATGCTCTTCAGTTCCAAATCTTATTAACCTTGACTGCATCTGAGTACATTATACATATAAATAAAATTTGAAACTGAAGAGCATACTCTTGTAGTGCCTTTGATTTGCATATTGGATTAATCTGACTGCTGAGCCTTCATCTGGCACCACATCACCGTCATGGAGTGGAGGCCTCATCTTCATTAATTGAGTGGGTATCACAGAAGACTGCACTAGCGACTTCAACCACAATTGCACGCTATAGTGAGCGACCAAACGACGTTGCAATTTCTAACAATAAATAGAATCCGTAGAATTACATTTAGTGGCAAAGAGGAGGCACTTGGATCCCACGGGAATCCCATTATGGTATACATCTCTGAAAAACCACCTGTACCATCATCCAAGCAAATACACTGGATTACTTTCTGGAGTTTACCAAAATTTCAAATTAGTCAAGCTTTCAAAAAACTGGTGAAATTTGAAAATTTGATAAAGATATAAAAAAAAAAAAAAAAAAAAAACATTCTTGTAAAGGTTATTAGATTGACATGTAGTTAAAATGAAGATACTTACTCAAGAGTCAACATAACCCATGAAAAGGTTTCAGAAAAGTCTGTTCGAACAGTTTCCTGTGGTGTAGAGTCAGCTCTGGATTCTGAACTGGCAAATTTTAAAGCTTCGACACCAGCGCCAATACCTCTGGCTATGACAAGATGGAAAGTTTAGAATTTGTTTATGAAAATTTTGGAATATTTTCACAGAAGTAAACAAAAAGATAAAACCAGGCAACTCACCTGGAAAGACATTAGCTGGTGGATTCTTATCACAGACTTCAGGTTTTCTTGCCCTGACACTTGTTCCAAAAACCATCCCGACTGCCTGAAAAAAGGGAGAAAAATGCCCCAAGTAATAATTTCTTTGCAGAGAAAAAAAAAATGCTAAGTTTTACAATTTTTTTTTTTCAATCTATACTTGTGGTGCAGCTTTCATAAAATCACAATACAAAATTTGGAGTTTACTTTACCCTTCATACTGAAGGCTAGATTTACATCATGTTTAAGAGATTACTTTCATACATTGTATTTTTTTTTTCTTTCCAGCATCACAAGGGAGAATGTGTCCCTGGGGCCAAAACTGAAACCTCTTTTGATCTAAATAGACAATCTTGTAAACAAGATGTAAACCTAGTCAGCCATTTGCTCCTCAATCGGCAGAAACCCACTTACCTTTAGACTATTATAGGTGTCACCTTCTGTTGTGCTGCTCACAGGTACATAGTATCTTCCATTGTAGAAGACCAATTTGTCTGGGTCCTCACAGGGGGGGGCTGGGTCTTCTGCGTTAAAATCAGCCACACGGTAACCATAGGGATTAAATATGACAGAGTTGTAGATCTGGAATGGAGTGGTCAAGTTAGATGTGGTCTTAAAATTTGTTCTGCCTCACACCACTAATCCCCAACAGTGCCAACCATAAACCAAGACACATTTTTGCACACTGACCAGCCCATAATTGAAAGTAGATGAATGTTTTCTGACTACTTACACTGTCTGCTGAGAATTGTTCATAGGGGTTCAGAATCAAGAGGCTGGTATCAATCACACGCAGTGCACAGTATGAATTTGGGTCTGCTGAAAGCTGTATATCAACCGTGGAACCTGGAGCTACCTTTTCTTCTGAGAAAGTCATAGAAACCTAAAATGATACATGTATATATGAACAGAGCAATGAAGAAAAATCCTGGTAACTGATGACACCCAAAAGGTTCCTCTACCACATGAGAGGTAAACAGTACAATAAAGAGCATGAGATGATCGGAGAGGTGGCCCCATTAACAATTTCTTATTGGTGTCATGGCCATCAATCTACTAGACAAAGCTCTACATAGAGACATCTGATTGTGGAACATACATGAACAGTTTGGTTAGAAAACTGTATTCTGAAACAATATGAACAAAGACAATCTACTTCACCTCCTTGCTATACGTTCTAGAAGGTAGGCGCTATAGAGTTATATACCCGATTTCTGAAGCACTTCTCAATGTTGAGACTGACTGTATCAGCAATCATTTCGTTCCCCAAAAGACTGTATATAACCAAATCAGCACGTGGGGCCATGTCAGCAGACACTGGGAGATCCAAGGAGAAAGAACCATTCCTTGCTGCAAAGAGACAATGAGGTGTTAGTACTCCTGCTATAGGGCTGTCACCATTAAGAGATTGATTACATTTCTCCAGGAAGGAATTCTTTTCTATCAGGATTTTTTTTTTTTTATCCCTAGGATAAGGAAAATAAGCTTCTACATCAAAATAGTTTTTGGCTTCTCTCTGAATCAACACAGCTGGTAAGTCTAAACTGGATGGACATGTGTCGCCTCACCCACACAGAGTTCCCTCTGCACAGTTTGTGATGAGAATACCAGGCCAAAAACCCCATGGGGAATCCATGACGTTTCCAAATAGACACTGCACAGGTGTCCACGACAGATTAGCCCCATCGAATGGCCCTGAAGCAGTGGACTGTTCTGTCCCAAAGTAAAAGCTCATCAGAAACCTGAGGGTCTTCTGCAGGGAAATTTCCATAGAAATAATCTGCTGTGAGAACATTCCCTTACTAATGATTTTTGTCAGAACTTGTATGAAACCAACTCAAATACAGCAGTATGAATAGTGGCCATAGGTGTGGAAACATTGATGTCAATGGCGATTTACAGTATCTGCATAGAGTCTGAAACTGAAATCAGAAGGGGCAGGTCATTAAAAAAGGGGTTCTCCAGGAATTAAGAAAATGAAACTACTTAAACAGTACTTTATTATAAATATATTCCAAAATACCTTCCATTAGTTAGAATGACTCGTTTTGTCTGGGGAGCAATCACTAGAGGAACTAAAATGGTCGCCGTCCTACAATTACACACAAAACCTGTCCTAATCACACAGAAGGACAAGTTACTTCACAACACTGAGCCAAAGAACTGCCTCATTCTCCTCTCAGTTTGTCAGGAATTATTATCCTGAGTACAGCTGATAAGATCTTCTGCTGAATCTCTGTGGGAATAGATTTCAAGAGAAATACATGAAGTAAATAGAGGACTAACAGGACAGACTGTGGTAATGTGGGGCTGCGGTAATGGAGACTGCAGACAAGTGCTGCTGCTCATTAGCCACATCCCCACCTCCCAAGGAGAGAGGAGGATGAGGCAGCTCTTTAGCTCAGAGTTCTGAAGTAAGGCCTCTTTCACACTTGCGTTGTCCGGATCCGGCGTGTACTCCACTTGCCGGAATTACACGCCGGATCCGGAAAAACGCAAGTGTACTGAAAGCATTTGAAGACGGATCCGTCTTCAAAATGCTTTCAGTGTTACTATGGCACCCAGGACGCTATTAAAGTCCTGGTTGCCATAGTAGTAGTGGGGAGCGGGGAGCAGCATACTTACAGTCCGTGCGGCTCCCGGGGCGCTCCAGAATGACGTCAGAGCGCCCCATGCGCATGGATCATGTGATCCATGCGATCACGTCATCCATGCGCCTGGGGCGCCCTGACGTCACTCTGGAGCGCCCCGGGAGCCGCACGGACGGTAAGTATGCTGCTCCCCGCTCCCCACTACAGTTTACCATGGCTGCAAGGACTTTAGCGTCCCGGCAGCCATGGTAACCATTGAGAAAAAGCTAAACGTCGCATCCGGCAATGCGCCGAAACGACGTTTAGCTTAAGGCCGGATCCGGATCAATGCCTTTCAATGGGCATTAATTCCGGATCCGGCCTTGCGGCAAGTGTTCCGGATTTTTGGCCGGAGCAAAAAGCGCAGCATGCTGCGCTATTTGCTGCGGCCAAAAAACGTTCCGTTCCGGAATGGAAGACATCCTGATGCATCCTGAAGGACGGACTGTCCATTCAGAATGCATTAGGATAATCCTGATCAGTATTCTTCCGGCATAGAGCCCCGACGACGGAACTCTATGCCGGAAGACTATAACGCAGGTGTGAAAGGGCCCTTACTTGTCCTGCTGTGTGATTAGGACAGTTTTTGTCTGTACTAAAAAGGAAAGCGGCCATTTTATTTCTCCTTCTCATTGCTCCCTAGACAAAACTATTCATCATTACTAATGCAAGGTATTTGGGAATATATTTATAATAAAGTACCATTTAAGTATTTTTATAGCACCCCTTTAACACAATCACAGCAGTGCATCCTCAGGTTTTGCTTCTGCAAGATCACAAATCTATATTAATAAACCCAAAAGGGGCTTTGGTTTAGGTCTGCTTTAGCCTCAGTTAACACAATAACATATTTTAAAGCACAAACACACACACACACTACTAGACAGGATAGGTGATAAAAAACAAATCAGTCAGTCCACCACTACGTTCACTTCTGTAGAGCTAATGTATACAGAGCTCTGTCAGTCCCATACAAATTAATGGAGTGGAGGACCAACAGGTGCACTACAACTTAATTCAGAGAGGGAACTTGGGCTCCAAGAACGGAGGTCCCATTCCCTCAGATGAATGTGGCGGCAGTTCGCGCTGGCATGTTTTAAATTCATTCTCTATGCGACTGCCAGAGATAGCTAAGTGGCTGTAATTTGCCATTTTCATAACTTCCATAGAAAATCAATTAAGTGGCAGTGCGTAAGCATAAACAGGGGAATGGACTTCACTGGGTGGACTTGGTGGGCGTCTCAGAAATCGGACCACTTGGTTGGATGCTTCTTCCCCATCTTGTGGATAAGGGATAAGTTTAAAAACCTTGGCACACCTCTTTAATTGAGGTAGGGACCCCTGTTCAGGATCCTCATCATTTGCTCTGGAGGACCAGTTTCACATAAAAATAAAAAGTTTGATTTGAATGAACACTGTAATGCTCAATTTTTCCTCTGGGGGCACTGCAGTGAATTCAGACTCTTGCTGCTAAGTTTTCCCAAGGGGAACACAATACTTGTGGCCAATGCACAAACTTACAGCTGCTTAAATCAACATCTTTCTGACCACTCTGGACAATGGCTGACCTTGACAACACCTAGAAATAAAAAACAACAAATTGTGGTGTCAGAATAAACAGACTATAGGGACATTTGTTCTAGTCACATTCCATAAGTATGGCACCTCTCACTTTGTAAAGGTGGGTTTACACGATCCCATGTTACAGCTGGTCTCCTTCAATGAACGACCAACTGACTGTCGATAAGAAAAGTAAAGGAGACCGCCATATTTACATGCAGAAATTCACAGTATGAGAATGAACGGTCGCTATTGCGATCCTTCGTCCTCACACAGAATCATTGCTTCTGGGCAGCAGATCACTGTTTAGACCTCATGATCTGCTGCCCAGGAACGATGATTGATGGCGCCTGCATGAATGACAGGATCACCCGACGAACAAGCATTCCCCTCATTCATCGGGTGGTCGGCGTTACATTTAGATGGGCAGATTGTTCGGAAACAAGCATTCATAGGAACGGTCGTTCCCGATAATCTGCCTGAAAATAGGGTTGTGTAAATCCATTGGCGTTATTGAATTCAGTTATAGGTTCCATTATAACAGAGCTATAACGGAACATAACAGAATTTTAGGATGGAATGCAAAACTGAAGCCTTTAAGAGGGATTCTGTTTTGCTCAGTCCTAATATATGTCTATGGGGTCACAACGGTATCGATTGGTTCCCGTTGACAGGACAATTTTTTCCCGTCGTGTATAACGGAACCGTTATATATACCCATAGACATGTATTAAGACGGAGCAAAACAGTTTGCCTCTTAAGAGCTTCAGTTTTGTATTTTGTCCTAAAATTCTGTTATATTTTGTTATAACCTATAAAGGGAATTCAGTAAGGCCAATGGAAACCCACCCTTAACTGTACACATCATGACATACCGAGCTGTAACTAAACACATTAATATACAACCATCACATTCGGAGGGGCAAAGAGCTAGCATTAACACTTCTGTCTCTTGAACATCTCCGATCTATACTGAGCTGTGAGGTTCGTGTCACACATGGGTTTTTTAGCAGTTAAATTGTGTTTTGCTGCATTTTTTAGGGAACTTGAAGAAGATGTTGCATGATAATCTATAGAAAATATTAAACAAGGGCCTAAGACTTTTCTGTAGTGCCATATTCATCCTAAAAGGGATTCTGCATTTATTTGTTTGTTTGTTTTTTACTGCCGATCCATCCTCTGGATAGATCATCAGTATCTGATGTGAAGTGAACAAACAGTTCTACATACGTTAAAATGGTATCAAGTATAGATGACCCCCTACACAGCGCCATAAACAAATATAAAAATGTTTTACGGCTCAGAGTTGCAAGGAAAAATTATAAATATATATCGTGACACAGTGAGAGGTCTCATCTGGGAAGACAGGTATTTTCCTCCCAGCATGTGCTGTTGGGCTGATTTACAGCCAGGTGAAGTCAAGTACCGGACCGGATTTTAAATGCTGGTCCGGGTTTCGGCAGCACCTGGCTGTCCTTAAATAGGCAGCTGGGCTCAGAAGCCATGTCTCTGTGTTGGGATCTGGAAGCCTTGTGTCTGGATGAAGGCTTGCTACCTGTTTGGCATGAAAACAGGTTGGTGCTGCTATCAGCAAGGACTCTGAGGCAGAATTGCTACATTATGTGTGAATTACCACCAACAATGCAATTTGACTGTTTGTTTTGTCACTTACCTAAAGTGTGAATAAAAACACTGAACTGTTTGATCCAAAGAACTTGTTGTTTCCTCTATACTGCGTCTGCTAATCCTGTCTACCAGAGTGAGTCCCAACAAATTATATATATATATATATATATATATATATATATATATATATATATATATATATATATTTTTCACAATTCCTTTTAAATTATTAAAACACAAAAATGTGATAAAATTGTGCAATTGTATTGACCCGCGGAATGAAGTTCATGGGTCGTAAAAATAAAACTCATTAAACTATGATGGAATTTCCCCCCATCCCCCAATTTCACCAAAGTTGTAGCTTTTTTAGCTTCCCACTATACTGTATGCAATATTAAATGGTGCCTTTAGGAAGTGCAACTTAGCCTGCAAAAAAAACAAGCCCTCATAATAGTGATGTGAATAATAAAAATATTATTATTATTATTATATATTATTTAGGCTCTGGGAAGGTAGGGAGTGAAAAATTTGAGAAAAAAAATAATTTCAGTCAGGAAAGGTGATCTGGCCAAAAATGCCTCAAGGAAAGGCTACCAAGAAGCAGATACAGTAAGGTTTTTCTTTCTTAGGCTTTCTTTTAAAGCCATGAAAAAAGTGCGTATTGAAGGAACCATAGTACAGAATTCTAAGATTAGGGATCCATAAAGGGGTTATTTCCTATCAGATGCCATATTACAGGGTAATATTTCGAGGAGACATTCCAAGCTCTATAACATGGCTCACTATAGAAGCACATGGAGTGCCTGTAGTTCAGTAGTACGAAGTTGCAGATACCCAGCATTCACATGGTCCCGCTATGCACGCAACAGTACAATTACTTTGACACAGGCCTTCACCTAGGAAATGGCTCTAAACTATAGACGAGCCCAGTAACTCCTTGAACCAGCTAGAGATCATCTATACTCTTGACCTACTAAAGTTTCTAGACCACACTCACCAGATAATTGAAAGTGGCCGTATTCACTTCAGGACCAGTTCCTTCTGGGCTTAGGATGTATGCAATATCAATACTGTGGCTCTGTCCACAGCTCAGTTCTCCTTTAGGTCGTTTTGCTTGTATGAAGCTTCCAGAATAGGAGTAGAAACGGTAAACTGTGCGTTCGGCAGTGGGGTAGTCTCTTTCCGACCATTGATGAGAAAAAAAGCACTGATCAGGGTTTGTGTAACTTATCTGTGAAGAAGAGGTAGAAAATCAAAAGATTAAAAACAGAAACGTTTTTTTCAATAAAGTTAACATCCTTAGTAGGCTCATACATATCCAATTATTGTACTAGATGCTTGTGTACTATCTCTTTACTATCCGTCCACATCTTTCACCTTCAAAAAACATATCTAACCACCACTAGAGATGAGCACGTTGATTCAAGAACTTGGAACTGTAAGTAGAATTCTCAAAAAGTCTGATTCTACCGAACTACCAAAGTTATGCAAATCAATTAAGGCGGCGTGACAAACCGTAAAGATAGCGGCAAAAAGAGGGAGAGGGCAAGAGACCTTTCCAGGCAATCACAGCACTTTTTAGTAGAATTCATTTGAACCCAAATCAAATGGACAATTTGAGATAAATCGCATTTGAAACAAATTCTGAGATGTTCTTCTCTTCTCTGCAGCCACACAGTCAGTTTTCTGCATGCAGTTTTGGAAGCCAAAGATTAGGAGTGGATCATAAAAGGAAATTATAAAAAGGTCAGATAGGACTTCTCTTTTTTATTTTTTATTCTCTTGGTTTTGGGATCCAAATCTGCATTCAGACACCTGACTGGGTGGCCATACGCCAACCTCCATTCTTCAAAGCAAACACAGTATTCCATAAAGATGGTCTACAGATGTCCACCCTTTTATAGGCCCCATCATTATCAAACTTGAAACATCTGCAGACTATAAAACACATTCTGAATAAACGCTGGGGACATGTCTACTGGATGTGTCCAACATGGAATTATGCAAAAGCAAAAAGTCACCGCTTCATTGTATTGGCTGTGTAATTAGGTTACAATTTGTTAGTATACTCACCCTGACAGTAAAGTTGACGTCAACCATATTAGAGGTGTCTATTGCATATTCAAACCGGCCTTCTGCATCAGTTATTGCCTTCTGAGGTTCATCATTGTTAATCTGCACCTCGATTTCTTGATTAGGAATTGGTTTATTACTCTCATCTGTTAGTTGTCCCTAGATGATCAAATAAATGAGGTTATAGTCATTGTTTATGAAAAAGTCCAATTAATCACCCATGTATAGCATGGAAAGGCCCATCAGCTATTATTTCTAGGGGGTAGAATAGCCTTTTAATAATAAAAAAAAAAGTTAGTCAGTCTGTATAAATGAATACCAGGGCAGCAAAGTGGCCACTTTACTACAAAAATAAGGTTACTACAACCCACAAAGAAAAAAAAAAAAAAAAAAAGGGAGTCTTTTTAAGCAAGGATTATATGGTACAATTTTTTTTGTAACCGTTGATTTTATATATATATAGGAAGTGATACGGACCATTTTTGTAATTTACTTTAATTACTGAAATTGTACATTTCCATTAGAAATATAGCTCTAAAATGGCCCATTTTGTGCCTTAGCGACGCTCCCGGTCTTTTGTTTACCCAACTGTAGAGACACGCTCCACACTGACTGCTGCCGATAGGATAGAGAGCGCCAGCAGCAGTCAGTGTAATAGAAATGTACAATTTCAGCAATTAAAGAGGCTCTGTCACCATCTTTTGTCTGTATGTTAAATAGCTGTGGAGATATCCGTTAGGCTACATGCACACGACCGTATTTTGTTTCAGTGTCCGATCAGTTTTCTTTTGCGGATAGGATGCGGACCCATTCATTTCAATGGGTCCACAAAAAACAAGGACATCACACAGTGTGCTGTCCGCATCAGTATGTCCGTTCCGTTGCTCCGCTAAAAAAATAGTGCATGTCCTATTTTTTTCTAGTTTGCGGACAAGGATAGGCATTACAATGGATCCGCCCAAAAAAAACGGATCCGCAAAAAAAAAAAAAAAAAAACGATGCCATACGGAATGTCATCCGTTTTGCACGCATTGCACCCACACTGAATCCTGATCCATTCATTTCAATGGTTCTGTGTAAATGAGGGTTTTTTTTTTTGTTTTGTTTTATTTTTCCACTCACCAGTTCTGCGTTGCGCGAAAAACGCAGCATGTTCTATATTCTGTGTTTTTTACGCAGCCCCGGCCCCATAGAAGTGAATGGGGCTTCAGTGAAAAACGCATTGCGTCAACAAGCAGAAGCAGATGCAATGCATTTTTCACTGATGGTTGCTAGGAGATGTCGTTTGTAAACCTTCCGTTTTTTATCACGCGCTTGAAAAAAAGCGCATCAAAACGCATTTCACCCGTGCGGAAAAAACTGAACAACTGAATGTAAATTGCAGACAAAACTGACTGAACTTGCTTGCAAAATGGTGCGAGTTTCACTGAACGCATCCGGACCTAAACCTTATCGTTCGTGTGAAAGAGGCCTAAGTTTTCTAAGAAAAAAAAAAAAAGAAAAAAAACACCTCAGTATAATAAGGCCTTTTATTGTTATTCTATATTATTTATTATACAGGGTGGGCCATTTATATGGATACACCTTAATAAAATGGGAATGGTTGGTGATATTAACTTCCTGTTTGTGGCACATTAGTATATGTGAGGGGGGAAACTTTTCAAGATGGGTGGTGACCATGGCAGCCATTTTGAATTCAACTTTTGTTTTTTCAATAGGAAGAGGGTCATGTGACACATCAAACTTATTGTGAATTTCACAAGAAAAACAATGTCGTGCTTGGTTTTAATGTAACGTTATTCTTTCATGAGTTATTTACAAGTTTAGGACCACTTATAAAATGTGTTCAATGTGCTGCCCATTGTGTTGGATTGTCAGTGCAACCCTCTTCTCCCACTCTTCACACACTGATAGCAACACCGCAGGAGAAATGCTAGCACAGGCTTCCAGTATCCGTAGTTTCAGCATATGCTGTGAAGATACGAGATGTGCAGCACCTGAAACTACGGATACTGGGAGCCTGTGCTAGCATTTCTCCTGCGGTGTTGCTATCAGTGTGTAAAGAGTGGGAGAAGAGGGTTGCATTGACAATCCAACACAATGGGCAGCACATTGAACACATTTTATAAGTGGTCCTAAACTTGTAAATAACTCATGAAAGAATAACCGTTACATTAAAACCAAGCACACTATTGTTTTTCTTGTGAAATTTACAATAAGTTTGATGTGTCACATGACCCTCTTCCTATTGAAAAAACAAAAGTTGGATTCAAAATGGCCAACTTCAAAATGGCCGCCATGGTCACCACCCATCTTGAAAAGTCCCCCCCCCCCCTCACATATACTAATGTGCCACAAACAGGAAGTTAATATCACCAACCATTCCCATTTTATTAAGGTCTATCCATATAAATGGCCCACCCTGTAGTATAGCTTTTTATTGTGGCTTAAATGAGGGGGGGGGGGGGGGGAGAACAAAAAGTTTATATAAAAAGTCTCTCAAACAACTTATCACCAAACTAACATTATCACTTGGAGATACATGTTTTTTCTATGCTTAGAGGCTAACACATGTTACTGGTGTCTTTATAATGTATGCATGTATGTAGCAATAGATACATAGATTAGCATTCTGAGCAAATCTCAGTGTGGTAAAGCTATAGTACATAGAGTATATGATATGTAGATGTTAAGACACAGCCCTGCCCTCAGCATGTCTAGTCCTGTCAATCAAGGGAAGGAGGGAGTGTGCAGATCCCAGGGGGTGTTACAAAGCAGTGCTCAAAGTATTCAGCCCGACCTAATGGTGAATGAGCTTCTCATTTGCATATAAATAAAAATGTCGATATATCTGCAGCTATTTAACATATAGAAAAGAAAGGGTTGATTCTGGATCCGCAGAGCCGATAAAGTAAATTACAAAAAATGGCTAGTATTACTGCCCCTACACATAAAAAAATAAAAATAAAAGTTCTGATAGCAATCTTGAAGTCAGATACATCTTGGTTACCAAAATTTTAAATACTCACCGGAACAGTGTAATCTATTCCTCTCTTATAATACTGGTTCAAGGATTCATAATCAAAATTGACTGTAGCTGGTTGGCTCGTAGCCCAAATGTAACGAGTCTCGGTGGCTTGAATACCTAAAAATTAAAGAAAAACGAAATAAAAACTTTTTAAACCAGAGACAATCACAATGGTATGCTCTCCCCATATTGGCGCACATTTCCTCCCAGACTCCAAAAACACATATTAATGGGTTAATTTGGATTATATGAGCCCCGGTGTAGACCAATGTGAGTGATGACAGTTGGTACAGTGCTGTGGAATATATTGGTGCAATATAAATACTAAATATTTTCAAAAATTTCCAATGTCACTATGAAATAACATAAATAAATACACAGAGCCTGAATAAGCTGACACTGTCTGTTCGGTAGACATCACTTCTCAGCAGTCGTCTCATTATCACAATCAGAATTACAATGACAGATAACACCTCTGTACAGTAGGCATAAACGAAGTTGGGGTCTGCACTACTCAATCACTAGCGAAATGACCCGGTGGTCAATGCATCAAGTAAAGAAAGATCTAATGTAAAAGGCTTTCTGATCCAGACATATTTATAATTGATATTCCACAATAAATCACCGAATGTTTCGGTCCGAGTGGACCTTCTTCAGCGGTGTAATCTATAGTCAAGTTTAATATAAATGGCAAGTCATAACCCGCATGATCAGAATGGACGTCAAGGTAAATTCATGTGGTATAAAGAATTCTACTAAAGAGACTAAACAAAAAAAAAAACTAAAAAGGGTATCAATCTAGAGACATGCAAATTAGAATATACAAAAGGCATATGGGAAATAAGACTTAAAGGGGTCGTCTCTAATGTATTGTGATTGTCCATATTGCTTCCTTTGCTGGCTGGATTCATTTTTCCATCACATTATACACTGCTTGTTTCCATGGTTACGACCACCCTGCAATCCATCAGCAGTGGTCGTGCTTGCACACTACAGAAAAAAAAAAAGCATCTGCCCATTTGGTGGCCGAGACATAGGCCAGTGATTTTTCCTATGCAAGCACGACCACCACTGATGGATTGCAGGGTGGTCGTAACCATGGAAATGAACAATGTATAATGTGATGGAAAAATGAATTCAGTCAGCAAAGGAGGCAATATGGACAAATCACAATACATTAGGAAGTGGCTTGTATTAACTTTCTCTACGTGATGAATGATATTTGCTGAAGGGAGACAGTCCCTTTAAACATATTGGCCTAATCATTAATCAGGAACAGAAGAGTGATGCAAGTGTATGTATATAGGTCCTAGCACAGAGTGTCTACAAGCTTTCTAGCTCCGTCCCTTCTCTTCTTTCCCTTGTTCTAACTTTCTTCTTCTGCTTGTTTTTTCCTTTTTCTATCTTTTATCCCCCTCTTGTCCCCCTTTGTCTTTCTTTTTCTCCTTCCTTCTCTCCTCCTTCACAGCCTGTCAGTCATGGTAGACACTCTACTAGGATCTATTCCCGATTAATCTAATATGCTTAAGTCTTATTTCCCAGATGCCTCTGTATATTGTAGTTTGTATGTCTCTAGATTGATACCCTCTATTGGTTTTTTGTTGTTGTTTAGGCTCTTTAGTAGAATCCTTTATACCCCATGAATTTACCCCGACGTCCATTCTGACCATGCGATTTAGGACTTACCATTTATATTATACTATACTTACCTATAGGTCACACCGCTACAGAAGGTCCACTCGGACCGAAACGTTCAGCAATTTATCGTGGGATATCAGTTAAAAATATGTCTGGATCAGAAACCCTTTCGAAGTCTTTGTAAAAGAAAATAAATTATATCTTTATTTGCCATATATCACTGGATTGCGGCGATCTTTCTTTACCATCCACAGTATGGGATGTTCGCAGTTTACCTTCTTCCCCTCCCTGCGCAATGACCTATGCACAGGTCACAGAGAATAGCCTTAACACTCTTTCGTAGAATATAGCATGTCTAAAACATAACTGGGAGGTACGTTAGCTAGTTACCAGTGTCTGCTTCAGTCACTGTAATTTCCAGGGTCAAGGACCGTCCACTTGGAGACCCTGCAAAGGCTGAGTGAAGGTCAAATGCGCCACTGTAGGTTCCATCTGCGCCAAGCTGTAGGGAGAGGGAACATGTAAATATAATGTTTAAAAGGGTTTTCTAGGTGTTTAATATTGATGACCCATCCTTATGATAGGTCATCAATACCTAATAGGTGGAAGTCCAACTCCTGGCACCCCTACAGATGAGCTTACCAAGCACAGCGCTCTCCAGTGGCTGTTCTTGGTATTGTAGCTTAGCTCCATTCACTTGAATGGAACGCAGCTTCCCCTAGGTCATGTGACTGATAGACGTGACATCACTGGCCTAGGAGAACATGGCTCGAGACTTATTGGACAGAAAATTGAACTTTAGAAACTAGTGCCAGGCAGCTGCTGCTAAGGCAAGCAAGAGTGTAGAACGCAATTGACGAGATCATAGCTGTCTGCGTACACCTTCTATTGAATTTTCCTGCAGCTTTTGCCAGGGGTAGAAGGGTTGTCTGATGAGAAAATCCTCAAACAGAATGGGCTTTATGTTTTATTTATTTTTTCCGTATATTACTCACCTCTCCTACTGTATCAACACAGGAGTCACCTTTATCGTTGACGCAATTCTGTTGTCTCCCATAGAACTGCGGCTGCTTACAAAACCGAACAGTGACAGAGCCAGGCACAGGCTCGCCAAAGGAGTAGCTAAAGAAAAAGGCACAAAAGTAACATTATTTATCAAATACAACTTTAAGAAAAAGTGAACACACTAGAAGGAGCTTCACTTACATTACAGAAACGTTGAAGTGCATGGACTTAGCAGTCACAGCTATAGTTTGTGGAGCCTCTATTTCTACCTTGAATCTTGGAATTACTGAAAAAATAAAATAAAAAATTAAATCAAAGTCACTTGGATTGGAAGGCATATAGAACAGTAAACTGTTCATGAGCAAACAAGGGGTTTGAAACATCTCCGTTTAAGACTATGTTCTCTGGTGTTAGCATGGTTGACAGCCATACTTTTAGTTACTCGGCCTTGTACTATTCCTATGACTTTACCAGTCTCACACACCCTCATTATTACACCATGCTCCCTGTTACAGCTTCACTCCATTCACCATCTAGACCAGGCATCCTCAAACTACGGCCCTCCAGCTGTTGTAAAACGACAACTCCCACAATGCCCTGCTGCAGGCCGATACCTGTAGGCTGTTTGGGCATGCCGGGAGTTGTAGTTTTGCAACAGCTGGAGGGCAGCAGTTTGAGGATGCCTGATCTAGACCTTCACCCCAAATGGGCAACAAAAACTATCCTCCATCCTACAAAAATACTGAGGAAGCTCTTAAAAAGGGGTTGCGTCACATCAGCAAATTGCATTTATCATGTAGACAAAGTTAATATAAGGCACTTAATGTATCGCGATTGCCCATATTGCTGGCTTGATTCATTTTTCCCCATCACATTATACACTGGGGTTACGACCATCCTGTAATGCAGTAGCGGTGGCCGTGCTTGCACACTAGAGGAAAGCTCTGGCCTATGCGCTCCCCTGCAGTCCTGGCCAGAGAGAGAGAGTCTGGTTCCTATAATGTGCAAGCACGGCCATCACTGCTGGATTTTAGAGTGGTTGGAACCCCTGGAAACGAGCAATGTATAATGTGATGGAAAAAATTAATCAAACTAGCAAAGTAGGCAATATGGACAATCAGAATACATTAGGAAGTGCCTTGTATCAACTTCCTCTACATAATAAATGGACTTGCTGAAGTAAGACAACCATTTTAAGTTAAAGTAAAGCTGGTCGTATTTGTAAAGTTGGCCAAACCAGCTAACCAGAAGGCCAATGTTTGTACAGGTGAACCCCCCTCCTCCATGCTGAAGACTTGTTACCATTGAGAGGTAAAAAACCACTAAAAACACAATTGGTCTAGTGTTCATGTTTGAGGAAGTCAGGGGAGAAGGCCACTTTCAGGGGCATAGCTATAGAGGGTGAAGATTTAACAGCTGCACATAGGTCCTGGTAGATGAGGTCAGTCCTGTGGCCAATGACACTATTTATGACTTAATGGCACTTTCCCCTATACTTTATAAATTTTTGACTAAACAATTAGGCCATCCTCTTAAATTACTACAGAAAACCCAAATTGCACTTGGATAGTATAGACTACTCCATCAAGGATTGGTTTCTTTATTCTGTTATATAAAGGCCATTGTCCAATACATACAGTAAAGATTATAAAAAGCATAAAATTACCATATTCTTTCACTGTGAACCAATTGTTTATAGGATACCCAGATTCTCTTTCAGCTATTAATACATAGGTACCAAGAGAAGCACCAGAGGTCAGCTGGAATTCCAAGGAAATCACGCCATGATTTAACTCTGGAAGAAGCCACTGGAAAATCTTGGTATTTGAAGCATCCTGTAATAAATGCAGACTTATTGAACATCGGTGGTAAGTGCTTCAAGAAGAGCTCACCATACAGTAAAATAAAGATTGGACCGGCACCAGCTTGACAGATTTTCTTAACATGGGTGTTTAAATATGGAGATGGGGCATCGAACTTTGACAAGCTACGAATTGCTTCAGTAAAAGTTTCATGGGCTAAAAGAGTGCAATATGTCAATGCAAGGTTTATCGTCATATTGCTGAATGTGACCTCATAAGATTAGCTTGCAGAAATTGGAGCCACGTCACATTTAAGCATTCTGTCTGGTGTAGACTTTTTGCCATCATTACCCAGAGGTATGCCTATTAGAATATGTTGGCCAATGTATAATTTACCACAACCATGAAGGTATAGCGTTTGGAAGACATTCCACCGTCTACTACACAAACATTTAGGGCACAGTTTTCAATCATATTGAACGTAACTCCCAAATACATATGGATATGTAGCCCAATTAGGGAAGAGGAAAGGTGAAGAACTTTGTAAGAAATCTACAGGCACTTGCAAGCATGAAGAAAGAGCTTTGCTGAAGCCACTTAGATCAATCTACAGCCATTTCAATCTTTAGGAGCACCTCACCGCCTTCCTATGATATACCAGAGTTACTCAACAATTTGCACTGCGACCTGGAGTTATCGAGCAGTAGCCCAGACTAAAAAGGTCCAGCACAGTATTGCTTACCTGCAAGTAGATAGCTGTGACCTGGAGGTAAAACAAAACAAAATGTATTAGTTACAGCACAAAAATACAGTTTAGTGTGCAGTGGCCCATTTGACCCAACCAATGTGTTAAAAAAACAATTTTTCTGACTAAGGTTATGTCTCAGACACTGTTAATCATTTTACATTTTCACAGCCTCCTTCCTTTCCAAAATTAGTAAAATCGAGCTACCAGAGCTGTTAAAAAAGGGGTATTCCCCTTTATGGCATATCATTAGAATACCTGTATGCCAAAAATATCAGAAAGGAGCTGTCCTCAGTGAGCAACATATATTTCAAGAACCGGGTCCTTAAAAGCCATCAGCTGAGCTGCTTGATGGGAAACAGCAAAAATACAGAGCCAGCTACAAAGAATAAATACCAAGTGAAAAAAGGTCTTTGCAGCCCAAAATAAGTACAATGCAATAATAAAAAAAAGCCTCAAAAGGTGTACATAGCTTTTAACATCATAGAAAGTAACAAAAATGGCTTCATCTTGTCAAAATAACACTTCCTTGAGATCACTTCCAGTTCTGTAGTTATTGGTTGAAATTTAACCTCAGAATTCCTCTCGCATGCACACAAGGCTGGTAATATTGGGGGTGCAGGGTCTTTTTGACCAAAATTAGCCAGAAAAAAAAAAAAAATGCCATGGTTTATCCAATGCTGCGCATATAGCCATGTATTTTTGGCACCTGATGAAGGCTGTATGGTAGACAAGGACGGACTGGCCAGAGACCCTACAGGGAAATTTCCTGGTGGGTCGATGCCCAGGGGGGACACCAGCCATGGTAACTAATGATCCGATGTCCCCTCCTGAGTAACTGTATTGCCATCCTGAGGCAACTGGAGTAGGAGGACACAAAACATGGCAGCTGGCAACAAAAGTTTTTGAGGAGGTTTTTTTGTGCTGTTGGGGCAGTATTTTGTAATGTACTGTGGTATTTGGCTCTACTGGGGCTGTATAATGTCCTTGAATATGGCATATCCTACTTGTGTTGACCCTGCCTTCTGTCAGTTTGGGCCCCACTACACAATAGGGTCACTTTTTTTTTTCTTCCTGGGCCACTTTCAGTTCCCAGTTAGTCCCTGATGGTAGAACATGTTAGCCATACAAGCTTCCTGTATGGTGTCTTGTAGCAGACAGTCACTCACCTTCTCATTGACTGGCTTCAGTTGGGAATTAAGACAGAGCAAACGAAATAATACTGCAACAGAAGGAAGCCATGGTTAGGTTTATAGTCTTTCAAAAAGAAAACATCCCACATTTCAGGGTCTGTAAAGCTAAATTTTATACATCTAATGATTCCAAGCTGCAAATAAAGAAAACAATTGAACTAAAAATCTACAAGCACACTTACCACTACATAGAGAAAATTTTCAAGAAGGTCTCCAAGAATAAATCACTGGGTTGTGTGGTGGTCTATGCGGCACTACACCAAGGTGGGGGGGGGGGCAGTATAATCTTAGATTTCCAATTTAGAGCCCCCTATGTAAACTAAATTCCCCCATTACGCATTTTGAAATGAGTGCCCTTCAATAAAACACGATGCCTCTAATAATGCAGCACATTGGTAGACAGACATTTCAGAAGCAAACAGAAGGCCCATTTCACATATCCACCAGTGCTGCTCACCTTTCTGGCCAGGCTTGTATTCGGGCTTGTCCATCTGATACATACAGTTGTTAGAAGCAGAGTTAATCACCACTGTTTTACGTTCTCTTAGTTCTGTACTTGACCCAATTGCTGAAAAGGTGATTGTCACAGGAACAGCTTTAGAGACAGAAGGAACCTGAGGGAAGGAGGATAAAATGTGGATTTAAGCTATTTGTTTTATTTCTCTAGGTAATGTACCTCTAATTCGAGACCAAGTACGGAGATGTGGCAACTGCACTCCTAATCCAGATACAATAGGCTTACACATGGTTCTCAATCACGCGTATAAACTAAGTTAACAACCACGTTTATTTAGCAGATTAATACTGTAGTTATTTCTAACCCAAAGCCATACTCTAAATATTGTAATCAGAATAGAACAGGGAATTTAAAGAAAAACATCATCTATATACCCGGTAATAGCACAATGATTAAAGCACGTCATGGAAGCATTTGTTTATAGAAACAGCTTCACACTTATCTGTGGCACTGATTGGCTCTGAGGTGCTCTACCATTCAGCTGAATAAGACCAAGATATAGAGATGAGAGAATTGCATCTGAACAAATTCAACCAAAAATTAGTAAAAAGATATATTAAGCTGCATCTGAATCTAGCGTTTCAATTCGGACAAATGAGACATACACATACAGACCTTCTGGCCAATTGGAGCAGTTTTGATTCAGGTAGAATCCATTCTGATATGAATTTGTCAACCAAACCGAATATTGAAGAATTTGTCAATCTAATCTCCACTAAGCCCATGAATAGGAAGATGGGAGTGAAGTCAAAAAACGTACCTTAAATTCACCACACTGGAAATATTTAGATTCTGTAACATCTTCTCCAACGATGCTGGTGTTTCTTCCATCGTGTTCCAATACTACAGAGACGGCTAGGGGTTCAGTTATCCCCACAATGTGTATACAGACTTTTGCTGCATTGCCACTGACCAGCTGTACAGGTGTGCTGAGGACATAATTTCTAAAAAAAAAATACAATTGATACATTAAGTTTTTTTTTCCCCTTAAATTCCCTTGTGAAGACATTCAACATTCATTCCGCTACTACCCAAAGCAACAAAAAGATCCTAACAATGTGGTGGCTGTGAGACAGAACCCATTCTCAGCCATACACCAAAGAATCCCCCAGGCGTGGATCATGAAAGGACAGGCAATTCTTCTTCAAAAAGTGGAAATTGTATCCAATCAGGGATAAAGCTGGTTCGTCACCCTTATTGCCTAGATCATAAATGACAATAATCCTCTGCACCCTACACAGATATGTGAAGGGATTCTTTAATCCCATGATTTATGTAAAAAGTGAAAGTCAAACATCATATATTACATGAAAATCTCCTAACAAAGCTAAGGCCTCTTTCACACTTGCGTTGTCCGGATCCAGCGTGTACTCCACTTGCCGGAATTACACACCGGAGTCGGAAAAACGCAAGTGTATACTTAAAGCATTTGAAGACGGATCCGTCTTCAAAATGTGTTCAGTGTTACTATGGCACCCAGGACGCTATTAAAGTCCTGGTTGCCATAGTAGTAGTGGGGAGCAGTATACTTACCGTCCGTGCGGCTCCCGGGGCGCTCCAGAGTGACGTCAGGGCGCCCCACGCGCATGGATGACGTGCCATGCGATCACGTGATCCATGCGCTTGGGGCGCCCTGACGTCACTCTGGAGCGCCCCGGGAGCCGCACGGACGGTAAGTATACTGCTCCCCCGCTCCCCACTACACTTTACCATGTCAGGCAGGACTTTAGCGTCCCGGCAGCCATGGCAACCATTCAGAAAAAGCTAAACGTCGGATCCGGCAATGCGCCAAAACGACGTTTAGCTTAAGGCCGGATCCGGATCAATGCCTTTCAATGGGCATTCATTCCGGATCCGGCCTTGCGGCAAGTCTTCAGGTTTTTTTGGCCGGAGCAAAAAGCACAGCATGCTGCGGTATTTTCTCCGGCCAAAAAACGTTACGTTCCGGAACTGAAGACATCCTGATGCATCCTGAACAGATTTCTCTCCATTCAGAATGCATTAGGATAAAACTGATCAGGATTCTTCCGGCATAGAGCCCCGACAACGGAACTCTATGCCGGAAGACAAGAACGCAAGTGTGAAAGAGCCCTAAAAACCATCCCTGCACCACACATGATTGCAAGGATCGCCCAGTAATTGCTCAAGTTGCTGTACTACATTTATTTCTAACTAGCAGCTTATGGGGGGTGGAGAGTCTTTTCTGCTGCAGCTATCTCCCGATCATAGCTTATGGGCTTGTCCTTTCTGCTGCACTACTCTCTCCCCATCATGGCTCAGGGGCAGGTCATGTCTGCTACAGTTCTCCAACCATCACAACTCCCTGTCACTTAGCTGTGCGAAGAGGCCACGGCCTCCACCTAGGCCATTGATGTTACTGTACATCGGCGACATGGCCTAGGTACAGATCATGGCTGCAATACAAGGTACAGTCACTATACAATGACGGGCACTGTGCTTGGTACACTGTTAGGAGGTAGTAAACAGACTGGAAGATCAATAAACAAAGCCAGGGTGATGGACTGGAGCTGCAGAGGGCAGGAGAGCGATTCTTTCTGTAGTTAGCAAATGCTAGGTGCCGGAGCCTTAGTTAAAAAGAGACCAAGTCCTGGAAAACCCCTTCAAAGCATTGATATGTGAAGAGAGTGTAAGTCGCTCATCTCTGCAGGATGTAATTATTGTTGCAGATCAGCCTCATTCTTTTAAATCTGCTGTACCAAATACAGCCCATGGGCAAGAGTGGCACTGATCTTGAAAAAAGCTGCCATATTTCAGTATAAAGGAAGTAGGGGAACAGCTCTGCATAAAATACTCCCTAATTGAACCCAAACAGCCTATACAGTTTATGGTGAAAGGAATAAATTACAACATCTCTGCCAATTAGTCAATGCTGTGCAATAAAATGCTAAGCCAGGTACTCTGCCCAGGATCGGGTGGGACTTGGCTCTGTCGATACCGCTAGTACTGATTAGTGTTTTGATGCTCTCCTAAGCACAGACCAGGAATTATCATATGAGCTGACGCTGGAATTCATCACCCTGTTATTCACAGGAGGATAGACCTGTAGAGCAGGAACATTGGGCGGAGAAGGGAGTGAGCGCAGCACTGGGCTGGGGCCGGTTACACTAATCTTGCTAAGGCAACTAATATTTTTGGTATTACATGCACAGATTACCAGGTCGTGACAAGGCTTAAATTTGAGGAGGTCATGCTGATCTTTTACTTCTCTACTGTATGGCTTTTCTGGTGTGGAAGGTGCACCAGTCAAAAAAAAAAAAAAAAATGCCAATCTGTCTGATCTTCACCAATAACAAACTAAATCATTAGACATTGAAATTAAATGATCCTTCCTTTGCAAACATTTTTACACCAGTTATTGGTGTAAAAATGTTACACAACCCAATTTTTGCATGCCCCTTGCAACAATATTTTGTTGTGCGAGCATTTTTGAGCCATGTATGATGCTTAGGAGTGTGGCAAGGGTGTGCTGGGCCCTGAAAAATTTATCAACATTTACACCAGGCATAAATGATGGTGAAAAACTACTCCAACCAGTGGCTGGTCTAGTATTTCCACCAGGCGCACAGACCGCCGAAGGAGCACCTATTGTTATAAAGAGGCGCCCACCTCATGATCAATAAGGCGCATCTTACGCCAACAAAGCCAGCACAAAAGAAGAGTAAAAGACCAGAGTAAGAAGCTGGCCTTTGTAAGTGACGCCCTTTATCTCTTAAAGGGGTTCTCCGGGAATTAAGAAAATAAAAATACTTAAATATTACTTTATTATAAATATATTCTCAAGAACCTTTCATTATGTATAATGGCTCGTTTTGTCTGGGGAGCAATTATTAGGGGAAACAAAATGGCCGCTATCCCATTAGACCACACAAAACCTTTCCTGATCACACATGAGGACAAGTTACTTTACAACACTAAGGTAAAGAGCTGCCTCCTCCTCCTCCTCCTCTCTTGTCAGGGATTATGATCCTAAATACAGCTGATAAGATCTTCAGCTGAAGATCTGAGGAATTTAGTTCATGGAGACATGAAGTACAGAGAGGATGGACAGACTGCGGTAATGGAGACTGCATACAGACTGCTTATTAGCCAGACCTTACCCTCCTCACAGGTCTCATCATCTCCATTCCCACAGAGATTCACCAGTATTCAGGATCATGATTCCTGACAAGCAGAGAGGATGATGAGGCAGCACTATGTCTCGTTGTGGTGAAGTAACTTGTCCTCCTGTGTGATTAGAGAAAGACAAAGTTCCTGATCCGGCACAGACAATCTTGAATGTAGAAAGGTCTTCCTTATTTCATTAAAATGCGCATAAAGAAGACCTTTCTACATTCAAGAGACTGTCCAGACCGGGTTTTTGAGCGCCAAATCAGGAACTTTGTCTTTTGCTTAAAGCACCTTTTGGAGTGACTGGACATCCCTCGCCAAAGGAACTACGACCTGCGGCAGCACACCAGACGACAAGATCTTGTATAACAAGCTTTCAATAGGTTTGTGCCTACATTGCACGTTTTTTATATTATAAACACCATTTAGAACGTACTACCCCATTGTGTGCTTTTTTTATTGTGCCCCAAATATCTAGGCACGTCCGTAATTCCAAAGAATCCTGTGTGATTAGGACAGGTTTTGTGTGTACCGATAGGACAGCGGCCATTTTATTTCTCCTAATGATTGCTCCCTAGACAAAACAAGCCACTCTAAGTGATGAAAGGTATTTGTCAATATATTTATAAAATAATATTTAAGTATTTTTTTTTATTTTTTTATTCCTGGAGAACCCCTTTAAGGGAAAGTCAGGTGGCCACCTTGACCGTTGCTGCCGTAGTTGGTGGGGTCAGCTGGTTTTCTCTTACACATACTTTAGGCCAGAATTTCACACCAATTACTAATGTGATCGTTCACCACGCAGTAAGGCCTCTTTCACACTACAGTATGTCCATTTCAGTGTTTTGCGGTCCGTTTTTCACGGATCCGTTGTTCCGTTTTTTTGCTTCCGTTGTTCCGTTTTTCCGTATGGCATATACAGTATACAGTAATTACATAGAAAAAATTGGGCTGGGCATAACATTTTCAATAGATGGTTCAGAAAAAAACGGAAGACATACGGATGCATTTCCGTATGTGTTCCGTTTTTTTTGCGGACCCATTGACTTGAATGGAGCCACGGACCGTGATTTGCGGGCAATAATAGGACATGTTCTATGTTTCAACGGAACGGAAAAACGGAAATACGGAAACGGAATGCATACGGAACACATTCAGTTTTTTTTGCGGAACCATTGAAATGAATGGTTCCGTATACGGAACACAAAAAACGGACTGCAAAACAAAAAAAAAATAAAAAAAAAAATGGTAGTGTGAAAGATGCCTAAGGCGTGTATTGTATTCTTATGGGGACTACAGGAAACCTCCAAATAGTCATTAATATAGTGTGCAACTGTGATATTGCATCAAGAGGTTCAGCGGTGACTTTTTGTAGGGTCACTTCCTAGTTTTGATGATTTAGATCACCAGCATGCTCCATACAATACTCTGCAGATTTGGTGTACTTCACTGCTGCAGAATTCACCCACTACTGCATGTGAACCAGACCCAGGAGATAACTTATGAAGAACCGTGTGGAAAGCAGATGGCACCGGAGTGAGAGCATTAAAATGACAGCGCACTCCACACAAAACAAATATTTGCTTGTAAAGAAGAAGCAGAGATGTGAGATTAGGCTGGGGCCCCATGGCTGGGGTGGAGAGGTCCCTTGTTCTGATAGCAGGAAGGTCATGGCCCAATGTTTTCGCAGGGGCTTAGAGAAGGTTAACAACCCAGATCCCAGGTGTAGAGCAGTAGAAGTGCCCAGGCTGTGTGACAAAGGTCCCAGACATAACAGGGAATGTCAAGTCTGCCCACGCACGCATATTTAACTTTTCAGAATTTTCTAAGCTTTATTTTGTTTATAAAAAATTTTTTTTGTGTTTTTTGTGGTGGTGATAATTTTTTGTAACAATGTCGAAAAAGAAAAGTGTTGGCTGTAGGTGTCTGCGCATGTAATGCCACTGTTGTAAAACTACAACTCCCAGTATGTGCAGTCCACCTACAGCTATCAGACTACAGCAGGGCATGATGGGATTTGTAGTTTTACAACAGCTGGAGAGATGCAGTTTGCCCATCCCTGCCCTAGAGCAAAATTAATTGCAATTAGGCCTAGTCCACATTTCCGTGATTTTTTGCTGTCCATGTGTCCGCAAAAGATCCACGGATGCATGCCCGAGCATTGCAGACCGCCATTTGCTGCACATGAGGTCAATTTCTGCACGGAAAAAATGAAGCGAAGTGGAGCACGTTTACTATAGTGTCTGTTTTAGGCCTAGTTCACACGACCGTATGGCTTTTATTGTTTTTTGCGGTCCGTTTTTCACAGATCCGTTGTTCAGTTTTTAAGTTCCGTATGGCATATACAGTATACAGTAACTACATAGAAAAAAATTGGGCTGGGCATAACATTTTCAATAGATGATTCTGAAAAAACGGAACGGAAACGGAAGAAATACAGATGCATTTCCGTATGTGTTCCGTTTTTTTTTTGCGGACCCATTGACTTGAATGGAGCCACGACCCGTGATTTACGGCCAAATATAGGACAAGCTCCATCTTTCAACGGAACACAAACGGAAATACGGAAACGGAATGCATACGGAACACATTCCTTTTTTTTGCGGAACCATTGAAATGAATGGTTCCGTATACGGAACACAAAAAAACGTCCAGTACACTCGCAAAAAAAAAAAAAAACGACGTTCGTGTGAACTAGGCCTTAGACAGTTATTTTTTTAGTCGCTTTTACTATTTAAATTGCGCCTGTTTTGGAGGCTTTTGCGCCTTCGACTATTTTGATTTTTAGACTAATTCGAAGTTTTCAAACTTTTGCAACTTTTTTTTTTTTTTTTTTTCAATCTACTTATGTGGGTCCGCCTGAACAGTCTAGTCTCTACCCCACTCCAGAGCTGGCTGGCTGTTTTGAGTGGTGGAGTGTGAGTTTTTTAGTTTTTTTTTAAGTTTTACTTTCCTGAAGAAATGTGACTTTTTGCCACTTTGATGCAACTTTATTCACACGCAAATAAATGAGACCAGTCTAAGTGAATATGAACCTGTCATACTGAAAAACAACCACCAGGGGTCAGACTAATAGCAACACGCTGAGTCTAAGGCAAGGGCTACACCGGTCGCGTGACACCTGTTGCGGCCAGGATCAGTGATCCCATAGAAATGAATGGGATCGCCACGGCAGTCGCTTTAAATCCAACATGGCTGGATTTCTTGCAACTGCCGCGGCGATCCCATTAAATTTCTATAGGATAACCCCTATAAGTAACAGCTGCAGTCCACAGGCGCGAACCAAGCTGCATACTGCAATGTGCTCCTCTGGGCAGCAGCTGTACCTTGGTAGTTGAAATCGTAAAATCGGACCAAGAAGAGCTTGGAGCACATTTAATAAACGTCCTGTTTTTATGAGTAAAAATTCCGTTTACAACTATCTTATTTTTAAGTCTCCTTTAACAACTGTTTTTGAACCTGTTTGAGACTTTTGCATCCATTTTCAGTTTAAAGACTAATTCAGAAGTTTTCAGAAACTTGTGCCAATTTTCAGACCTTTTTATGTAGATGCGCCTTATTTTCCGCCTGGTTTAGTCGTAAAAACTGTCTATTTCGGGGCTGTTGTACTTTTCTGTCTGTTTTCAGTGGCAAGTTGTGCCACATTTTGCCCACTTTTATGGAAAATTGCGCCTAACTTCAGCTCACTTGGGCCACATTTTCATGTGCATACTAATTTGACCTGTCTTAGGCCTCTTGCACACAACCATATGGCTTTTTCAATATTTTGCGATCCGCCAGAAATACGAATGACGTCCGTGTGCATTGTTTTTTTTCGGAACGGAACAGCTGGCCCCTGATCGAACAGTACTAACCTTGTCCGTAATGCGGACAATAATAGGACATTTTCTATCTTTTTCACGCAACGTTGGCCCCATAGAGGTGAATGGAGATGCGCAAAAGTAAGTGCGGATGCGATGAGTTTTTCACGGATGGTTGCTAATAGATTTTGTTTGTATACATACAGTTTTTTATCACGCGCGTGCAAAACGCATTAAATCGCATTGCAACAGAGCGATAAAAACTAAACTGAACGCGATCACAGGCAAAACTGAATGACTTTGTTTGGGAAATCGCGCATTTTTCACTGAACGCATTCGCAACACATCCGGACCTAATCCACACACGCTCGTCTGCAAGTGGCCTTAGGCTGGGTTCACACCTGAGCGTTGCGCGTTCACACCTGAGCGTTTTACGCGCGTTTTTGTCGCGCATTTTTATGCGGGTTTTTTGTAATAGTAAACGCGCGTTTGACGCGCGTTTGTGTGATTGACTACAGTGTCCTATGGCCACAAACGCGCGTCAAAACGCCCCAAAGTCGCTCATGTACTTTTTTGAGCGTCGGGCGTTTTACAGCGCAATCGTACGCGCTGTAAAACGCCCAGGTGTGAACCATTCCCATAGGGAATCATTGGTTTCTCCTTGTTGAGCGTTTTACAGCGCGTAGGAACGCGCTGTAAAACGCTCAGGTGTAAACCCAGCCTTAGAGTTCTGTAATGTATGAGATAACACTGACATAATACCGTCAGCGTTATCCAATACATTAATTAATGTAAGGGTTACATAGCATCATAGAGCAATATAATGCTGTGCCACCCCGGCAGTGCGCCAGAGTTCAGGACGGGAGTTGCTACACACTCTCACGCGAGCGAGTTCCACGCTCCAGACTCGCAGCGCAAGTGGCCTTAGGGAAACATTGAAGCCGTCCATGTGGTGCAATAAGGGCTCATGCACACGAAAGGTCAACGACCACAGGGCTGCAATATGTGGAGGCAGGACCCATTCACTTAAATAGAGTCCGCGATCCACATCAGACGGTCCGCAGCTCAAAAATGTAGTGCATGCCGTGCGAAGGCACGAACAGAAAACCCGCGATACCACTTCGTGGAGCTTCCATGGGGTTCCTTGCAGCACCGCACTTTCCGGATTGCGGACCCATTCAAGTGAATAGTTCCACATCCGTGATGCGGTGCACATACGGCCAGTGCCCGTATATATTACGGACCTGCTGTTGGTAGGCTGCAATACGGGCATCGGACGACAACGGTCGCGTGCATGAGCCAGTGATTTTACTTTGAACGTAAATGAAAGGAGTCGTTCCGTTAAGGGCTCATGCCCATGAACGTATACGACCCGTGCTGCGGACCACAATGCACAGGCACCGACTGTGCCCACCGTTTGCGGAGCAGACCCATTCCCTTGAATGGGTCCGTGATCGGCAAGATTCAGTCGCCACCGCAAAAAAAGTTCTAGTGCTACAGTGGGCTTCCGCTCAGTGCACCCGCACCGCTCTATATCTTGCAGATTCCGGACTCATTAAAGTGAATGGGTCCACATCTTGATACGGAGCGCACACGGCCGTTGCCCATATATTGTGGACCCACTGTTTGCAGGCCCTAAGACCGTGGGTGTCAATTACTCCCTTCTTGCGTTTGCTTTGCTGGCGGAAGAGGCTACTAATTAACAACGAGGTGTGGACCTCATCGTAAATTAGATGCACCTTCAGGCGGAAAAACTAAACCAATCCAGGTGTAAATATTGGTAAGTATGTCAGGGCTCAAGTCTCGGCCTGGATCCCTGCCCGTCCCACCCTAGACACTCCTGTGTGCTGAACATGGCACAAAAATGTACGTGTGACAAACTATTGTCATGGCGCGGTCGCGTTACTAAATGACCCCAAGTGTGTCCCCTTACCACAGGACAGAGGAACAGCTGGGGCCCCTGCCAATCAAGAGAAAAGGGGCCCATGCTCCCATTTGAATGTAGCAGTAGACATGCATGTGTCCTTCACTCCATTCAACTCTATGTGGCGGCTAGAGATAGACAAGCACTTATGCTCAGCCATCGCCGACAGCGCTATATCGCTGAATGGAGCAGCAGTCTTCATGCTTGACATTCGCTCGATTCAAAATGGGGGAGCACAGGCCCCCTCCATGGTGTGGGGACACAGCTGTCGGACCCAGGCCAACTAGAACCATATCTCAAATGCGTGGATAGGTTTTCCTAATTGGACAAACCCAGTAAGCTGGGGCCTTGGAGTCAGACCATGGCTGTAGGCTAAAGGGCTCACGTACACGACCGTATGCATTTTGTGGTCCGCAATAACATTCGTGCTACATCAGTATTTTTTGCAGGTCCATTGTAACAATACCCGTCCTAGTCAAGAATCGGAAATGTTCTTGCGGAACGGACTTGTGGACACATGGATACAGAATGCACACGGAGCCATTTCGTTTTTTTGCGGCCCCATTGAAATGAATGGTTCCACATATGTTCGTGTGCATGAGCCCCAAGTCTCTTGCATGGCTAGACATCTTTGTCCAACTTTAGGCTAGGGCTACACTACGACATTTTGGCACACGAAAATTTGTATAAGGATAGTCTATGGTGTCAAGCTGCGACACGACAGTCGCCCAAAAAACATCCAAAATGAATTTTTCGCCGACTGTCGCATCGCAGTTGCACTACACCATAGACTACCATTATAAAAAAATGTTGCGCGACACATGTTGCAGTGTAGTTGTGCCCTATGTGTCGCGCGGACCTAGCCTTACACCGCCTACTGGTTGGCTTATTTTGAATCAACATTTTGCAGCTGAATTTGGCCACGCCGTTGCATCTGCAGCCATTCTCCTCACTAGACGCCGTGGATTATTATTTTTACTTGATAGTCGGTCTTGATGCAATACTATGCAGAGCCCTGACGTGTGCATTCAGCAGGAGCAGCATGGTGGATCATCACAACCTGGGGGAGAACTTAACTCATCTACATCCCAAAAAGTCCCTGCAGCAAATTCCTCAGCAGAGATGTTACGGTCAGGAGTCTTCAATACGCTCTAAAACGTGCACCGCAAATGGGGCCAAGATTTCATTGCATCAGCGCTAAAATCCAACCAGATGGTCAAGAGAAGTTTGTGCAACTCTACATTAAAATCAATACAACTTATAAGGGTGGCTGTGCCAAAAACAGGCATAGATCCATACTATTGCAGTTTGTGCATTTTTTATTTTTTATTTTTTTTTGGTGTGCATGTAATGGGGGTTTTCTGCAGATCTCACCTTTCCACTGAAAAGGCTGAAATCTGCACAAACAAAACAAAAAAAAAAACACACGACGATTGACATTTTCGAAAGCTGCACGGCAGGTCAATTTCTGCACGGAAGAAAAAAAGCTAATTGTACATTAGATTTTTCTAATCTCACACTTTTCTGGTACTGTATTAGGGCTCATGCACACGACCGTATACCCTCTCCGTTTCCATTTTTTCTACAGGTCTGTATGCGGAACCATTCACTTCAACGGGTCCGCAAAAAACACAGAAATAACTCTGTGCATTCCATTTCCGTATGTCCCCATGACTGTTCCGCCAAAAAATAGAACATGTCCTATTCTTGTCCTTTTTGTGGGCAAGGACAGGCATTGTTACAATGGATCTGCAAAAAAATAAAAAACACATGGATGAAATATGGAGGTCGTCCATTTTTTTTTTTTTTTTTTTGGGGCCACAAAATACATATAGTCATGTGCATGAGCCTTTGCGCTGAGGTTTGTCCTTGCAAAAAAAAAAAAAAAAAAAAAAAAAAAAAAACACGCCTGCACTCACACACTGTGGATTTTGTCGAAGAAAAATCCGCAACTGAAAGTTAGTTCCATTCCTTTGAAAGGGCCGGCAAGCACATGGATTCAAATGAATAGAACTGATTTTCAGTAGCAGAAGTTTCTGCAATAAAATCCGCAGCATCGGAGTGCACCCTAATCCACACCTACAGGGCAGATTCCCTGCACATGGATCTCAGGAACCTGAGCCAGAGAAACCCTCCTGTTAGCAATGAGTGAAGCATTCCCTAGTGCATAATGCAGCAATGAAGAGAAATATGCGACAGGTAGCCGGACTTACGGGTCAGATCTCGCCCCGGTGACGAGGCTCAGGAGAGCAGCGCACAGCAGCAGCATCAGCCTCCCCATGGTAGCAGACTGACAGGTTCCCGGCTGCTGTGTGCTTTATAAGCTGACACATTGGGCAGGAGCCGTCCCTTATTTGCATTGTTGCTTCACTGCAGGAATAAGTAGGAAGCAGGAAAAGCAGCAAGGGAGGGGTGCAGGCGAAAACCAGGCAGACCTGTGGCCTCAGTCACGTCTGCCCTGATGCATTTCTTGGAGGTTGTTATATGTAAAAAGGACATTATTACTATTGAAACTCTTCGCTATATACATTGTACACATACAGGGATCTCACCGCCACGCGGTCAGGTTTCTGCGTGCAGTTTTGGAAGCTAAAATCAGAAGTGAATCGGAAAAGGGGAAAGAATTAAGCCTCATGCAGACGGCCGTTGTGCATCCGTTCCGTGCATTAGGGACTGCAATTTGCGGTCCCCAATGCACGGGAAACGTCCGTGCGGTGGCCGGGACGGATCGAGATCCATTCAATTTGAATGGGTCCGTGATCCGTATGCACCGCAGAAAAATAGATTTTTTTTTGCGGTGCGCAGGCACGGACATAAACACCACGGAAGCACTCCGTGGGGTTCCGATCCGTGATTCCGCGATGCGGAGTGCACACGGGTCGGCGCCCGTGTATTGTGGACCCGCAATATGGTCACGGGTACGCAACGTTCGTGTGCAAGAGGCCTTAAAGGGGTCGTCTCACTGCAGCAGATGGAATTTATCATGTAGAGCAGGGATCAGCAACCTGCGGCACTCCAGCTGTTGTGAAACTACAATTCCCAGCATGCTACATTCCTTTCTATGAGAGTTCTTAGAAGAGCAGAGCAAGTATGCATGCTGGGGGTTGTAGTTTCACAACAGCTGGAGTGACGGAGGTTGCCTACCCCTGATGTAGAAAAAGTGAACACAAGGCACTTACTAATGTACTGTGATTGTCCATTTTGCTTCCTTTGCTGGCTGGATTCATTTTTCCATCACATTATGCACTGCTCGTTACCATGGTGATTCCCGCATTGGACTCGCTTGTGTGAAACAACCCTTAGTTTCCCCCTCTGCGCTGCCGTCTAATTTATTATGTGGTGTGCACCTCGTGGTAAATTAGGCGCATCTGTGGCAGTCCGTGCGTCTGGCGTAAAAACTACGTCAGCCTCTGGCTGCAACAAATATTGTCACTCGACCGGTTAAAAAAAAGGGACTTGTGACTATTTTACTCCATTCACACGTCCGCAACGTGTTTTGCGGATCCGCGGATCCGCAAAACATGCACAGCGGCAATGTGCGTTCCTCATTTTGCGGACCGCACATTGCCGGCAATTTTTTTCGGGAACGGAATTACAGACCCGGAAGTGCGGGGGAAATGAATGGGTCCGTGTGAATGGACCCTTAGGTCCACAATCTGGAAGGTGAGTGCGGAGCGGAGGCACGGATCCCCACGGAAGCTCTACAGAGTGCCACCATGGGGTTTCTGTCCGTGCATAACTACAGTGAGGGGGCATAATTTGGGCATAATCATTGTGAAGGGGCGCAATGAGGGCATAACTACTGTGTGGGAGAAAAATGTATGCATAACAAATGTGAGGGGGCACAATGTTTTAAAGTGTGTGTAAGGGTTCCAGAGAAAGGACTCGAGCCTGTGTGCGAAACACCCTAGGCACGCCACTGCTTCAAGGTGTGCTGTGGATGGGAGACATCATAGTAGCTCATCTCCAACCACCAGCTCAGGGAAAACTGAAAATCGAGATGGCGTCTTCAGAGAAGAAATGCAGAATGTGCCATATAATGGCCAGATATTGTGTTATCCCTTATGCACACACAGATTATGGCTTATTCTGGAGTCACCTGAAGTGACAGGTACATGTTTGAGGATCTTTTAATCTTCAGAAAGGTTGAAGCATGAGCTAAAATGTTGCATGTGCAAATAGTCATTCACTTGGAGTGCTGCCTGGATCTCCATTATGTCTTCTATAGAGGAACTTTTGGAACAGATGCCCCATCATTGTTTTTCCTGTGCTGTTGACTTCTTTTGGTTGACCGCTTGGAGTCCCAGACTGTTAAAGAATGTGCGTTGGGGATCGTGTCTACAGATGACTGCACTAGTGAGCTGCTGCCGTGGGACCATCTTCTGGAGTTACTCTCCTAACTCATGTAATGAACAGTGCAAAGACAAGGAGGCGTAAAGAGTAAAGTTGCTGTCAAGTTGACGATTGTGCTGTTCATCAAAGTTAAAGGGGGTTATCCAACCCCTATAATGCCGCCCAAAATACCCAGGACCCTTAATACTGGTCATTAGTGATGGACGAACATCGGCCGGGATGATTCGCGAACGCGCGTTCACGATCAAATGTACGCGAACTGCGTGTTCGCGTCGGGCCCCATTCACTTTAATGGCAGGCGAACCTTAAAATCCTTCAGCTCATATTTGCAGTCAGCAAACACTTACTAGAAGTACACAAATAGTCCCACAAGATGGACAGTGATACAGTATACCAGAGGGGGATCATTGGCCAAAATTCCCACAAAAAATATGTATTTTAATCAAGAGCCATTTTTATGCGTCTTAAAGGGAAATTCTCAAAAATGTGCACTGCTGGAGCCTGGAATTTTTTTAATCCTATTGGTTTGATGTATACAAATGTGCAGCACTCCAAATGCATACGTTAAAAAAAAAATTCTATGGAACTGTATGGTGAACGGGCGCCACTGTGCGGCATCAGTCTGAGGCATCTGTTAACACATACAATTTTGGTGTGCATTAAATGGATGCCAAAACTAGGATGTGATCCCAGCCCTAGTGTCAGAATAAGCACCAGTACACAGCGGAGCAGCGTGGCGGAGAGGGGAGGCCGCCATGTACTGACAGAGCGCTACCTGGTCCTGGTGGTCAGGGATGAGGACTGGGTTTCCCAAGGATCATTTTCTACGGGGAAATACAGGGCACAGTATAATACACTAGAATCTATATAAAATAAAGTTATTAGCCCTGCCCTGAATAATAATACAATTAGGTGGTCATTCATTATATAGAAATACGTCTATATTAGGCGTATTTCTGACACAGATTGTGGCGCAAAGGTCCTTAACACCGCAATCTGCATATTTTTCACGCTCATGTAAGGTCTACAAAAGGATGGCGTGGGCAGGGAAAGGGATACAGTTATGGCCATCCAGTTATTGGATACCACCACCATACATTGACCGGATAACACCGCCATACGGTGACTGGATAAAAGGGTATAAGAGGGCACAGTACAGGGAACGACTAGGGGCACTGCACAGGGTGTGGTAAGAGGGCACAATGCAGGGTGTGGGAGGCACAGTACTGGGTGAGGGGCACAGTCACATGACCCTGTGACATTAGAAGGTCCTTATGGTGAATGCGGTTCATATGCCACCATAATGAGAGGCAGAGGAGTGAGACAAGGGTGTGATTATGTGGCTAGAGATAAAAAATAAATTACTGTCGGCCAGGAGAGGCCCTAAAAATTAGGTAATAAGCATTCACCTGACAGCAATGAACTTTAGATTCTGTGGGTGGAGGAACATTAGGCGGTCACAGGATAAATATTTAACTGTTGGCCAGTACAGGCCCCAAAAATTATGCAATAGGCATACTCCTGACAGCAAAGAACTTTGAATTCTGTGGCTGGAGGGGGTCACAGGAGAAATATGTACCTATCGGTCAGTACAAGCCCCAAAAATTAGCCATTCACCTGACAGAAAAGGCCTTTTATGTATATACATAAGGCAAGGACCATTCTTTGTTCTGGGTGGTGGCGGATATATGTGGGCTGGCATGAGGAAATTCAATTACACGTGGTCATCACAGGTGTCATCACAGATGTTGAATCCTCCGAGATCCATGCCTCATTCATTTTAAAAAATGTGAGGTAGTCCACACGGTCACGATCCCCCCTGCTGCGCTAGGAACGTCCTTTTGGACAGGACACTCTATGAGGGCTAAGCCAAGAGTTCCATGGCAAATTGTGCCAGCTCTGGCCACAGGTCAAGCCTGCACACCCAGTAGTCAAGGGGTTCATTTCTTCCCAGAGCATCCACATCGGTCGTTAACCCGATGTAGTCGGACACCTGACGATTTAGGCGTTCCCTAAGGCTTGATACGGAGGGCAGCTGTCTTTGGGTTGGCTGCAAGAATGATCTCATATCCAAAGTGACCAACACATCTTCAAACCTCCTTCTTTTTGCAGGAGCGGTAGGATTGGTACCCGCACCTGTTTCTCTGTGAGTAGAAATTCCTCTGCCAGTGCCCGAAACAGCAGAATTAAGCATCTCTCGTAGCAAGGCCTGGAAATGCTGCATTCTGACAGCCCTCTGAGATGCTGGTAACATGTCCGCCATTTTGTGTTTGTATCGGGGGTCTAAGTACATTGCCACCCAGTACAGGCCCTTAACCTTTATGCTTTTTATACGGGGGTCCCTCTTCAAAGACTGGAACATGAAGGCCCCCATTTGCACTGAATTGGAAGCGGTGGACCGCCCTGGCTCCTGCTCATCACCCAGGAGAATGTCGTCCTCAGTCTCCTCCCCCCAGCCACGGACAACACCAGGGATCCCCGGAAAGTTTAAAGACTGTTCTTCTTGCTCCTCCTCCTCCCCCCAGCCACCATCCTCCTCTGACTCCTCTTCAGACTCCTGCTGACTTGTCTCAGATGGAGTAGCCCCTCCTGGGAATTCATTCAGCATTGCGACTTCCTCATCTTCCCGCTCCTTTTCGACAGCTTGATCAATAACACAACACAATGCATGCTCCAGAAAGAAGGCGTAAGGTACGATGTCACTGATGGCACCCTGGCTGCTACTGACCAGTTTGGTGATCTCAACAAATGCATGTGTCGCACATGAGCAGCCACTGGTGCGGTGAAAAGAAACTAAGCTCCCCAATACCTGTCCTGCCGCAGAGTTCGTACAGGTAGTCGTTAACGGCACGTTTCTGCTGGAGCAGACTATCCCGCATATATATGGTGGAGTTTCAGCGGGTCGTACCTGCCACAAGACGTCCTGGACCCCAGGGTATTTGGCAATGAATCACTGCACGACTAAGTTCAGGACTTGCCATTTTGCCCTGTTTCAGAGCGCTCAGCAGATTGGCACCGTTGTCGCACACCACTTTACCAACTGTCAAATTGAGCGGGGTTAGCCACTTATTGGCCTGTGACCGGAAAGCTGAAAGGAGTGCAGGACCGGTGTGGCTCTTGGCTTCCAGGCACAACAGTCGCAGCACAGCATGGCAACATCTCACCTGGCACGTCGAATATGTTCTGGGGAGCTTGGGAGGTGCAGCGGAAGAGGTGGTAGCAGTGGAAAAGGAGGAGTCAGCCGAGGAGCAGACAGAGGATGGAGTAGGAGGAGGAGAAGAAGAGGTCGGCCTGCATGCAATCCGTGGCAGTAACACCAAATCCACACAGGTGCCACGGGTTACATGCTTGATGGTCGTCAGAAGGTTCACCCAGTGGGCAATAAAAGTCTGAGATATATTAACTTGCCACTGAACGTGGCCATATAGTTCAGGGATGCTCTTCTGGGAGAAATATTTCCTTCCGGGACCCTTCCATTGCGGTGTGCCAATGGCCACAAATTTTCTAAAGGCCTCCAAGTCCACCAATTTATATGGCAGTAGTTGGCGGGCTAGCAGTTCCGACAAGCCAACGGTCAGCCCTTGGGCAAGAGGATTATCCGGCGTCATCATTTTTTTAAGCTCAGGCTGCAGTTGGCAACACTATTGTCAGCAGCTGACACGTAAAAAAAAGCCCACACTGTGGAGCTATGTGCTGGCGTCCCGGGAGCGAATGGTGGATGGCTTCCTCCAGATACATTAGCAGTCTGCTTTTTGCCTCCTGTGCACTGCGAGTTCTGCATGCTTCTCCTCCTTCTCCTCCCTATCTGCTGCTCCATCTCTCCCTCAGAACTCCCCTCCTCTTCCTCTCTTGGTGGCACCCACGTGACATCCAGCAACACGTCATCATCGTCACCTTCACCACCACTAACATTAGAGATCTCAGAGTAGGCAGCAACAGCGGGGACCACCCTCCTTGGGCTGATCTGGGTGCTGTCGTCAGACCATTGGGTGGCGACCGTTGCTACCTCCTCTTCCTCATCTGATGCCAAGAATGGCTGCGCATCGGTAAGGTCTGGGAATGGATGGGAAAGTAATTCCTCTGACTCGAGTGGAGGGGCTTTGGTGGTGTTGGTGGTGGTGTCTGTGGGGGTGCACACAGCAGAGAGTGAGGAGGGTGCAGATACAGAGGATGAGGAGGATGCAGAAGCGGAAGGCTGAGTGAGCCACTCAACCAACTCTGGTGCGTCCTTTGACATAATCGCGCGCACCTTCTGCAACTTCCCACTTAGGCTCCGGGCTGCTGCACCTGCCCAACCCCTACCACCCCTGCGGAACGGCCAGCCTCTTCCTCTGCCTGTCATTTTCAAAATGACCCTGTGCCAAAGTCCCTAGGGAAGAGCAGTATTTGTGGAAGCTAATATATGGCAGGCCTCAATCAGTTGTTAGTTGAAGCTGATATATCACCCTCAAGAAGTAATTTTGTGGACGCAGGTATTTGAAAAACCTCAAACACTATTTTTGGAAGCTGATAGATCGCAGTCCTCAATCAGTATTTTCTGGAAGCATACAAATGCACTATAATATACTTTCCATGTCAGAAAGTATATTATAAGTATATCACACCCCTCTGTGTATCACACCTACTGTGTCCAGCACATGGACACACCTTATAAGGTAGGGTGTATGTCCATGTGCTGAAACGTCTCAATTGGCTGTCCTGTCCCACCTGATGGATGTGTCATGGGTCAAAGTTCGGCGCAATGCAAAAGAATATGGCACACGCGGACATCACCATATGTTCGCATGTTCGGCGAACTCGCAAAGTTTGCCGCGAACCGACCGTCGGGCGACCCGCAAGACCATCACTACTGGTCATACTTACCCCCCTCCCTGGCACCTGCGTCACTCCTGATGCCCGCACGACCGCCACTGCATCTCCCAGTCAAAACATCCGCCGACGATTTGAAAGGGGGGGGGGATCAGCCAATAGCAGACCCCGATGGCGACGAGCTTCCCTAGCGTCACCCCGCTCCTCTTTTGAAAATGCAACTTACGTCGACATCACATCCTTTACCAGGTTTCCGCTGTGAGGTATGGGTGGGATAACACTTCTGTAGTGGACGGGGCCAGATCTATACCTCTCCTTGGCGCATGCGCAGATGAGGTGCATTCAGGAGTGATCATGGTGATTCTGAAACCGGGCAGTGTACAAATGAATGCAGAGACCCCCTAAAGGCATCAGGGCCTTGTAATATAAGAAGCTGGTGCAACCCTATTATAATGCAAGTAGCAGCAGCGGGGCATGCTATACCCTTTACATGCAAACAGATTTAGTCTCATTCAGAAAGTCACAGAAATTGTACAACAAGTCTGCCGGAATATATCTATAGGCGTTGGGATACAGAGACACCGAATAGCCTCATAGTCTCATACCCTTGTACATGAGGCATTATTCACACATGTAAGCTATCTCTGATGGTTGGAGAGGAGATTATGTGATAGTCCATAGAATTCCATAGGAAATGATAGAAACAGCGGTGTGGCTACAGCTTTCACATGAGAACTTTAAAGAAGACCTGTCTTCAGGATCAACACTATTAAACCATGTATACCGCCTGGTCGGGCTGATCCTGCCGATTAAAATTATACCTGTCTTGTGAAGATCGGTCTTGGTGTTCCCAAGAAAAAAAGACTTCCATGGCTTATGCAAATGAGGACTTCAGTGCACTGATTGTAATCAGCAGTATCAATAGTACCAGGTAGGCCTAGTTTATTAGGGTTGATCCTGCTTACAACCCAAGAGCTTATGAACATGACCGTATTATAGCTCTATCTTGTACAGAGCCGTAATAGGACTTTAATAGAAGTGCACAAGGTGTGCTCCTTTAGCGCTGTGTATATGAAGCTATACTTCATAGGGAGAATATCTATGTACAAAAACCTCTGCGTGTCCCGTGTTTTATATTTCCCCTGACAGCTGGAGCTGACATTTTTTACAGCAAAAAACACAGGGGCAAAAAAAAAGCCAGCAAAAACAAAAAAGAGCACCAAAAAAAATCACTAAAAGAAACCTATGTGTGAACCCACTGCCATAGAGTCCTTTGTTTGCTATTACGTCATTTTGTATAAGGCCTCCTGCACACCAACTTTTTTTTTTCCAGTTTACGGGCCGTTTTTTTTCCGCTCCGCATAAGGTCCGTATACGGAACCATTCATTTCAATGGTTCCGCAAAAAAAAAAGGAATGTACTCCGTATCCATTCCATTTCCATATTTCCGTTTTTCTGTTCCGTTGAAAGAGAGAACATGTCCTATTATTGAACACAAATCACGTTCCGTGGCTTCATTCAAGTCAATGGGTCCGCAAAAAAAAAATCTAACACATACGGAATGTACTCCGTATGTCTTCCGTATCCGTTCCGTTTTTGCGACACCATCTATTGAAGATTTTATGCCCAGCCCAATTTCTTCTATGTAATTGCTGTATACTGTATATGCCATACGGAAAAACGGAACTGAAACGGAAACACAATGGAAACAAAAAAACTGAACAACGGATCCGTAAAAGACGGACTCCAAAACACTGAAATAGCCATACAGTCGTGTGCAGGAGGCCAAAGTGGGGTTTTTTGGGACATTTTTTTAGTTCTATAGTGAAGCCTGTGGAGAATAAGGCCTTTTTCACACGAACAATACGGATTGTGGCAGGGTGCGTTCAGGGAAACTCCCATCATTTCGCAAGCAAGTTCAGTCAGTTTTATCTACGATTGCGTTCAGTGTTTCAGTTTTTTCCCGCATGGGTGCAATCACTTTTGATGCGTTTTTCAAGCGCGTGGATTCAGGGCGGGTGCTTTGTGTTCACGTCACGTTTCGCACCCGCGAGGAAAACTCGCTCGTGTGAAAGGGACCTAACACAAATCTCCATAACACACAGCTGTCAACATGAATGCCATTAAAATCCAAAAACCTAAAACCCTGCAAATAGACATTTAAGAAACTGTTAATAGAGGGCAAACAAATATAAGGGTCGAAAAAATAAATAAACACTACATAAAATATTGCCAAACCCTGTGGGTGAAACATGGCTTACCGCCGGTAATGTTGCACTTTTGTTTGTTAAAGAGCCAAATGGAAAACTCCTTTGCTGAGGCCTCGCTCTATTATACACCTTTTACATGCCTTTTTATTCTAGAATTTATTTTGCACAATTATCTTACAATTTTGTCTTATAAATAAGAAAAGGCAAATAATGTGTAATAAACTTGCCTGGCTGGGCTCCAGTGGCACGATCCTCAGTTTCGACATGGTCACGCCAGGAGAGACACGCCGCTGAGCCACGCCCTCCTAGTGACACGGCCACGTCCTTAGTTACTAGTTGCAATGCTCTGCTTTCTCCACGCAGGGAGATGCATGCCCTGGGCAAGATAGGCTGTCATTCTGCACACTGCCTATCTGTCCTATTAAATTTTTTGTTTGGTGGTTGACCTATGGAGAGTCAGGTCACTGGTCCAATAAGGTTCTGGTCCTCTATTTAAATCCCCTTTTGTAATGGAACTATTGCCAGTGATAGTCTTTTGGCTCACTAGCGTTGTTCCTGGTTCCCTGTTTCTGGTTTACTGATTGATATTCTTAGCTTCTGACCCCGGCTTGTCTCCTGACCCCAGCTTGTCTCTTGGTTTTGTAGCCCGTCTGGTTCTGACCCATTTCTGACGACTTGAACTTTGTGTTTGTCTGTGTGTTGTTGTTCGTCTCTGCACCTATATAGAGTAGGGACCGTTGTCCAGTTGCGGTTCTGCCTTTTAGGGCTTATACTGCAAGTGGCTAGTAGGATGAGTTTAGTTCAGGGATTCACTGTCCTCGTCTGTCCCTGCTCTGACATAATGGGGTTAAAAATTTTAATAAATATCGTCTGAAGTTTGGTCCAGTTTTTACTTCAACGTACTAAAAGGGGGCATGTTTAAGGGGCTTTCCTGGACTCAAATAGGTCATCACTATCAGATTGGTGCAGGTCTGAAATCTAGCACCCCGGCCATTAAGCTGTTTCGGACTCAAAGCCGTAGAGTGGACGGAGCCAGACTGATCACTGTATAGTTTCCAGCACCAGCGTACTACACTCTATACTACACTATACAGTGGACAGAATGATCTGGTTCTTGTTCTGGCCACTGTATAGTCTCTGACACTAGCGGCTGCCCAAAACAGCTAATAGGTGGGGTGCCAGGTGTCGGACCTCAGCATTATGATATTGATGACCTATATCCTGATACTTTAAAGGTCTGGTCTGTTTTAGACATTCACTTCTTGTTCAGCACCTACAGCACCTCTAGAGGAGAAATTAAGTATTACACAGTGATTTCTAAAATCAATGTCATACACATTGGTCCTCCAGAGATGCTCTATGCAGTCATTTTGCTGTCCACCCCCAATCAACTCACTTTTTCTTAATAGGGTATTTTAAATTAGGTTTTCAACCCATTGAATCAGTTTCTATTGGTCTAAACATATCACAAGTTTATTTTCTAGGAGTACATATGGGGCAGGCTAAAGCCTGTTATAGTGGAGGTCTTTTTCCAGTTTAATTTGCAAGAACATGAAGCGTCCTAAAAGATTTTCATTATCTAAAGCAAAACAAATGTGTCCTACTAATTTGACCTCAACTGTCCTACATTACAACGCAATATATTTATCCCAATCAGGTCATGTCTTCGGTTCTGGAAAGCATAGGTATCATGGTCTTCTGCAGATTGGATGTAATGGTGCAGAACCCCAAGCTACCAGACAGAGGTTAAACAATAGTGGATTTATTAAATAAACGGCAGTACAGTCCAAACCAGTAAGTGTATACAGGTAACCAACCCAAATAATAACCTGTGCAGGGAAACACCAAGGGGACAGCCAGTGACCAGGCCAAAGTTCTTATGCGCAGTATTAGTCCGTGTAACGTGGTACCTAGGGATGAGACGTCAGGATTTCCAGGCTCCGATTCAAGGTCCTACACGAGACAGTTTTTTCTACCATAAATAGCCATTCTATGTAAGGCCATATACCTGTGGATATATAAGAAATCCACTGCTATAACCACCCAGTGGACTATCCCTGCCTGTTCAGTCAACTATTCATCATATTACGGATCAACTCACAACCTAACATCCGTATATTCACGGGCTATATTGACTGTTAACCAACCAAGGGGCTACCTAAGGGCAATTGCACCACTGATGAACTGAGACTTTCATACTTTAAGCCCTAGGAAGGCAGATGTTGAATATTGTACTACCACAAGTGATTCAAATTTAACATTTTTTCCTTTGTTCTGTTTATATTTATTTTTTCTGCTACCCTACAGACTTTTATATACTATATTTTAAAAGGCAATAAATAAATGTATAATATACCCACCCTGTCTGCTCTCTACTTGCCTCCAGATCTAGTGTGCCAGTCTATCTACCACACCTATCTTTATGCAATTTTCCACTGGCTGGGTGAGCCAGTTAGACTTAGAGCACCTTACATGACAATAGACGGGTGAGCATCTGCAAAACCCAGTGTCTTTCCACATCCACGAGACAAACTGTTCAGCAAAGATGAGGTATCCAGAGGCAGTCTCTAGAGATAAATCAAGAGGTCATGCACAGGTAAGTCTGGGAGAATATGAACCGCAACATACACCCGGGATGTCAAAACAACAGTGGGCACTCACCAGCCAGGGAGATCACCTTTTAAGTACCTGCTAGCCAATCACAAAGTGCCATGTGTCTATTCCTCATAGGTCATACTGTATAATGATCCTAATTCCTGACACTTGTGCGGCCTAGGCTGGTCCATAGTCATTTAACCCATGCCTGCCCTCTAATCTACTAGAATTTACGTACAGGTATTTTCCCCGTCAGCGGCCGGCGTAGCTAATAAGATGCACATACGTTCGGCCGCGTACCCTTTTGCGAACCTCCCCTCGAGCGTGCACACGGACGCTTGAGCAGCCCAGCATGAATACACAATCGTGTCGGCACGGACGCCGGAACGGAACCCGTAGGTGATACCGGAGACAGGACTGGCTGCTGCGTGCCGCCACCAGTCCAGTCAATCTGCCTCCGAGACCCCGGCGGTCTCCCCCTCCGGCAACCATGCGGACGCACTGCCGCGTCTGCCCGCAAAGGAGTCGGAACTGAAGACTCCCCAGGCACAAGTGTGACCTATCCCGCTACGCCAACGGGGTCCCCCGCAGGCCGAGCCCCACGAGGACCCCTGGGGGCCCCAGTGGATCGCAGAACAGGAGAGTGTCTTACATTGGACTTGATTGCCCTTTGACATTTTCAAACTTATATAACTTTACAATAAAGTCATAAGTCATAAAACTTTTTGATCTTTTTACATGAACATCTTCATTCATCTGGAAATTATTTGGTTAAGATAATCTGAATGACTCACAGAGGAACATCATTCAAGGTGAAGAGTTACTGATAAAATCAGTGTCCTCTCATGACTTTCTGCTTTACTGTAAATGCATCTTAAGGGTTCATTACCTAAAAATAGTAATGATAGCTTCAGAATCTATTTAATTATGGTTAGTTGGCTTGCTATGTAGTACACATCAAACCCATCACTAATCATGTGAACTTCCTAGTAGGTCCTGTCCAAGTCATAGTCAACAACACCTCGGGTTTCTTAGGCCCATCAGAGGAGACGATTCTGAGGTCCACAGTCCATCTTTTCAAACCATGCGCACATCCACTTTTAATTGCCCATCGTAATCTTTGTTTTTATTATTGTACACACAAGACATACCATAAATAAAGTCTATTTGGTTAAATGCTGGTCATCCCAAGTGATGGACTCTAAATGTGGTTATGTTATGCTGGACCCTTGGGGACCATGTTTGCATCTGAGCCTTGAGCTATGCTAGCTCAAGCTTTTGAATTGTTTTCTATGTCCATATGGACCTCCTTCTATATCCAGAGAGGAGAAAACAAAGTGATTTGCATTCTACCTTGTATGCAGTACAGTTGTATATGTCATGCCTGACTTTAAAAATGTATTTAAAAATGTACATCACATAGGCATTTTTGCTGGTTCCTTTGTATAGTCAACTATGCTTTTCAATACAATTACAAAAAAAAGTTATGCTAACACATTCTGCCAGAATATTTGAAAAAAGGACACTAAAAGGTGGACCCATTAAAGTCTACAGACATGTTCACTTCCCCAAATGGTCCCAATGCAAGAGTGGCTTGACTAGAGCAAAACAAAGACTGGCTCCCGCTTGGTTAGACCCATCTTGTCATGTATTACAGGGCAGGCCATACATTTAAATAACCGACATGTAATACTTTATCTATCCACCAATGACCACTGCTCTTTGCTGAGCGTTTCAGAAGACGTAGACCAGAGGCGATTGGCTGATCGAATTGAGAAAACACCTTTAAAGGGATTTTCTGGCTATAATACTTTTTAAAGAGGACCTGTCCCCTCTCCTGACGCCTGTTTTAATAGCTTCATGCATTCCCCATGTAATAACAATTCTGGAACATCTATTCTCATGACTCTATGTTGTGCCATTCCTTTATTATTTCTATTAGAAGTTATGAATGAATTGCTAGCAGTCTGCAGTAAGGTTACAGAGGGGAGGTAACATTTGGGGGGGGTGTACCGGCACAGACTCACTCTATCCAATCAGTGCTGCCATTTTCAGTCTGTGCAGGTACACCCCCCCAACTGGTTACCTCCCCTCTGTACCCTTACTGCAGACTGCTAGCAATTTATTCATAATTCCTAGTGGACATAATAAACTAATGGCCCAACATAGAGCCATAAGAATAGATGTTCCAGAACTGTTATTACATGGGGAATGCATGGAGCTATTAAAACAGGCATGTCAGGAGAGGGGACAGGTCCTCTTTAAGTAAGTGCCCACAGCCTTCCTGCTGAAACAAAAGATTAATACTTAGCTGCTCCATGCCACTAGGTTCTCCATATTGCCTCCACCGTCTCCATCTTTCAGTCCCTGCACTGTTTATACCCGGTGGTGCATGGGCATGGTCACATATGACTGGCAGGGACCAGGAGATGGAGACAGTGGGGGCAGTGCAGAGGACAGGAGTTGCATGGAGCAGGTAAGTATGAATCTTCTGTTTCAGTAGTCAGGCTGTGGCCACTTGCTTATAAATCTTTATACCCGGGGGAAAAAAACATTTAAGTGTTCACAGTTCACAGATTTTCAGGATGTAAAAAGTGGTCTACTTTTTCCCATCATGTCCATGTGGATTTTTCTGATATTGTGGTTTACCTCCATTCAAGCAAATAGATCTGAGCTGCAATACCAGACATGGCCAATGGGCAGGAGTAACAAATGTTAGTGAAAAAAAGCTGAATGTTTTTTCTTATCTCACACCACCCCGTTAAAGCATCCTAATTACGTAATTACATCTTGATGAGTAGTAAGCTGATGATATATTTCATCATCAGAATTACAACACAGGTTTATTCATTATGTTAAGACAATGGGGCAATTAACACCCACCAAGAAAAAGTACGTAGGAAGTTGCAGTTTACTACATTGCAACACAGTGATTGAAAATGTCATTGAGATGAATCGTACCGATTTGTAACTGCCATAACTAGGTCAAGCTAAAGTTGGCTGTATATACGGTCCATGATACAGCTTTTGTCCAAACTATTGCTCTGCCGAATGCTATCTCTCCCAACTACTGCCTGGTTGGTTATTGGGAGAGGAGTACAAGCTGCTGCTAAAGGGGACTCCAACATGCTCAATCCTTCTTTCCCTCAACATCTGTTGTTATGCAAGTCTCGAGAATGCAAAGTTAGATCTTGAGGCTCTTGAGTCCAGTTGCACCATTGAGCCCACCACCTACCACATGTTATTTATAATACTGGTAAAGTATATATTTACAGTATATGGTCTATGTGTCCTCCAATGTGCATCTTCTACCCTACATATAGTTATGTCCCTACCCATAGATAGTTTATTAGCCACATTAGATAGTTGGGTGATCTTACCAGCAGGTCAACTTGTGGCCAAGGCATATGACCATCCAAAGTCTTGGTTGTAATTTGTTGTTTGGTTTTTGTTTGTTTTTTTGTCTTGTGACAGTTTTATCTTTTTTTCTTCTTGTTGACAGTAAGTGGTGGAAACGTCTGTTTTGAAACTTTCCACTACATGTCAGGTCTACACCAAATCTCCAGGGGCCCTTGGAGACATTACGACCAATAGTCTTGCCAGTAGTAACTCCCTAGTCTACAAGACATCACTACATGTATTCTGGATTCAGTTTTTAGGTTTTTGATATGTATTGTATAAAATACACAGGTGTTACACTCACTCCATTCATGGTCATTAAGGGGGGTTAAGCCAGGGGAGCTGATTGGCCTGTGACCGCAAAGCCAAAGGAGAGCAGGACCGGTGTGGCTCTTGGCTTCCAGGCACAACAGCCGCAGCACAGCATGACAACATCTCACCTGGCACGTCGAATAGGTTCTGGGGAGCATGGCCCCCCATGAAAAATTTTTTTAAAAATTCTGCTAACTTGTGGCAAAAATAAATAAATCTTCTATGAACTTGCCATGCCCCTCAAAAGTGATCTTTATAGCGCCGCAGCGATTTTACTGTGTTTTTGAAGTGATCAGAGAAAAAAAATCTGTCACTGAGGTGGGGCGGACTGAACGCAAGTGTGCGCACAAGATCAGGCCTGATTGGGCGAACACTGCATTTTTTGTAGAGCCTATAGAACATTAGTGATGAGCGGGAGGTGCCATATTCGATTTCGCGATATTTCGCGAATATTCGAATGAATATTCGTGTTATATTCGTCGAAATCGAATATTCGTAATTATTCCAATTATCGCGAATAATATACGAATATATATTTTTTTTCGCGTATTGCGATTATTTATCTTGATAGTATAAGGCAACGTTCCTATGCTAATTGACTATGGCTAGGCTAATATGTGTATTTTACGAAATTTCGTGATTTGCTCTAACTTCGTCTCTTAGAATATTACGAATATTCTAAAAGACGAAGTTAGAGCAATATTACGAAATTTCGTAAAATACACATATAGATTGTAATTTAGCTAATATACTGCTATAATCCCTTTTTTTGCCTCTAATTTTTTTTTTGCCTCTTCTGAACTTAAGTTTTGTAAAATATGTACACTATTAAAAAATATTACTATAGCAGTATATTAGCTTAAATACAATCTATGTGTATTTTACGAAATTTCGTAATATTGCTCTAACTTCGTCTTTTAGAATATTCGTAATATTCTAAAAGACGAAGTTAGAGCAATATTAAGAACATTTGCAAAAGCCGAAATTGCGATGCGAGTAATATAACACGAAATAATCGCATGAAGATTTCACCTTAGCACTGCTATATTCCATATTCTAGCCTAATATGGAATATAGCTGTGCTAAGTTAGCACTGCTATATTCCATACTAGGCTAGAATATGGAATATAGCAGTGCTAAGTTGAAATCTTCATGCGATTATTTCGTGTTATATTACTCGCATCGCAACGTGCGAAATTTCGTAAAATACACATATAGATTAGATTGTAATTTAGCTAATATGGAATATAGCAGTAAGTTGAAAACACCACTGACTGGAGCAGCCAGGAAGCCAGGAATCCAAAGGACAGGTAAGAACAACTTTTGAGAAGTGGGAAAGAAAAAAAATATTATAATAAAAAAAAAAAATCCGAATATTCGAATTCGCGAATATATAGAACGATATTCTAAATATTCGCGAAATCTCGAAATTGCGATATTCGAGAAAAAAATGTGTAATTCGAATATTCGCGCTCAACACTATGGAACATGTCCTATTCTTGTCTGCAATTGCGGACAAGAAAAGGCATTTTCTATATAGTTCTCGCAAAGTGCGGAAAGCACATTGCCGGTGTCCGTGTTTTGCAGAGCCACGGTGTCCGTGTTTTGCGGATCCTTGGATCCGCAAAACACATACGGACGTCTGAATGGAGCCTTACAGGGGGGTGATCAATGACAGGGGGGTGATCAGGGGTTAATAAGTGACAGGGAGGGTGTAGTGTAGTGTGGTGCTACTTATTACAGAGCTGCCTGTGTCCTCTGGTGGTCGATCCAAGCAAAAGGGACGACCAGAGGACCAGGTAGCAGGCATGTCAGACGCTGTTAACAAAACAGCGTCTGATATACCTTTCAAGGGTTAAAAAAATTGCATCTACAGCCTGCCAGCGAATGATCGCCGCTGGCAGGCTGTAGGTCCGCTCATTTACCTTCCGATCCTGTGTGCGCGCGTTCACAGGAAATCTCGCCTCTCGCGAGATGACGCGCCGATGCGTCCACGAGGAATAACCCGGCCGCCCGCAGGACGCATTCCTGCGTTAGGTGGTCGGGAGGTGGTTATCCCCGCTTAATTTGACAGTAGGTAAAGTGGTGTGTGACAACAGTGCCAATCTGCTGAGCGCGCTGAATCAGGGCTAAATGACACACGTGCCATGCATTGCACACATCTTTAACTTAGGCGTGCAGCGATTCGTTACCAAATACCCGGGGTCCAGGACATCTTGCGACAGGCCAGGAAAATCTATGGACATTATAGAGATATTACATGGCCATGGCTTGTTCAGCAGCGACACCACCTGCCCGTCAAACGTCTAATTTGTGATAGCCCGACACAATGGAACGCCACCTTGTATATGCTTGATAGGCTGCTCCAGCAAAAACGTGCAGTTAACGACTACCTGTACGAACTCTGCGGCAGGACAGGTTCTGGGGAGCTTGTTTTTTTTTCACTGCACCAGTGGCTGCTCATGAGCGACGCATGCGGCCATTTGATGAGATCACCAAACTGGTCAGTCACAGCCAGGGTGCCATCTGTGACATTGTACCTTACGCCTTCTTTCTGGAGCATGCATTGCGTTGTGTCATTGATCAAGCCGTCGAGGAGCAGGAAGATGAGGAAGTTGCAATGCTGGATGAATTCCCAAGGGGGGCTACTCCATCTGAGACAAGTCAACAGGAGTCTGAAGAGGAGTCAGAGGAGGATGGTGCAGGAGCGGAGGAGGAGCAAGAAGAGCATGCTTTAAACTTTTCTGGGATCCCTGGTGTTGTCTGTGGCTGGCGGGAGATGACCGAGGACGACATTATCCTGCAGGAGCCAGGCCACTCTACTGCTTCCAGTTTAGTACAAATGGGGGCCTTCATGCTCCAGTGCTTGAAGAGGGACCCCCGTATAAAAAGCATAAAGGGCAAGGACCACTACTCGGTGGCAACGTACTTAGACCGCCGGTACAAACACAAAATGGCGGACATGTTACCAGAATCACAGAGGGCTGTCAGAATGCAGCACTTCCAGGACTTGCTTCGAGAAATGCTGCATTCTGCTTTTGCAGGCGCTGGCAGAGGAATTTCCACTCAGAGAAACAGTTGCAGGTACCAATCCAACAGCGCATGCAAGAAGAGGGCGGTTTGAAGATGTGTTGGTCACTTTGGATATGAGATCATTCTTGCAGCCAACCCATCGAGAGCCGCCCCCCGGATGCAGCCTCAGGGAACTCCTAGACCGACAGGTGTCCGATTACATCGGGTAACAGCTGATGTGGACGCTGTGAGAAGCGAGGAACCTCTGGACTACTGGGTGTGCAGGCTTGACCTGTGGCCAGAGCTAACACAATTTGCCATGGAACTCTTGGCTTGCCACTCTTTCAGTGTCCTGTCTAAAAAGGACATTAAGAGCAGCACGAGGGGATCGTGACCGATCATTGCACTCGCCTAGCTCACGACAGTGTGGACTGCCTCACATTTCTAAAAATGAATGCTGCATGGAATTCAACACATGTGACGAGTCGACCACGTTTAATTGAATTTCTTCATGACAGCCCACAAATATCCGCCACCATTCAGAACAAATAATGGTCCCTGTCTTCGGTAAATACAGCGGCATAAAAGGCTTTTTCTGTCCGTTGAATGCCTAATGTTTTGGACCTCGGAGGAATTCAACTCCTGTGACGACCACATGTTTCAACTATTATCTGTCGGAATATTTATGCTGTCTCCGATTGACAGTCTATATGATTTATGTGAATAAATTAAAATCGGTAATAAAGGAGATTCTAACTTATTATCATAAATATCAAGCTAAAACAAGCTCGTGATCTGCGTTGAATTGAAGACAAAACCCAGTTACAGACAAAATATATATGTAATTTATTAATACAATTTATAGTGCAAAATAATATATATATAACAAAATTGGCGGTAATAAAATTCAATCAATGATATGCAAAATAGTGGTAAGACAAAAATAATTGAGAACATATATCTATATATACACAATTATGCCTTCTTATAATAATACCCCTCACTTATATTAAAAGTCAATTTAATACTTGATTTCTCTCAGCCGACAAATGTCCGATTAAACCAAAATCTGGTTTATTTTTTATCTATATAAATATATATATATTATCAACCATACTGGTCTAGAACTGAATTCAGTTCCTTGGAGATAATACCGTGTTTTCACTAGTATATTTTTAATCTCCCTGTATTGGATTAATTTTCAGGATGATGCTGCAGGTACATCCCAATCTTACTCCAAAACAGATACTATACACAAAGTATGGTTAATTGAATATATCTATAGATATGTATTATATTAATTAATTATCCTATAAAATATAGGTAAGGTTATACTATACCAAAATGTCAGCTAGCAGAAATCAGTTTCAACGGTTCTAAGATGGCTGCCTCCAATGACTGGCAAGATGGTCAAGATGATGTTCAGAGAGAGAGTCAGATCCCTTCTGTCAGCCCATACCATCTTTTTATCCTATCTTAGAAAGGGCTTGGCCAAGTTTTATCATTAACTAGTGACCTCACTTTATAATTAATAGAACCTTCCTCTAGGGAAAAATATACCCTAGATCTTTGTTACCCTAACACTAGATGGCACTAGTATTCCATAAAAAAAAAAAAAATCGAAGCATTCATTTATTTCTCTTATTCATATAATAGCACTAAAATGTAATCTAAGGTTTCAGACAAACCTTGAGAAGATCTTAAAGAGACAATGAGTTTTATACTTGGTCAACTAACTTGTGTATCCTTAAGTCTTTTGACCAGACTTGATTAAATCAAGATAAATATGGCTCTCAATTCATTGTTCTTGGATGAGACAGGGTTTGTTCATGATCACCTGTGTCCACATTTTTCCATTCCAGGAAAGAAATAATTAATTTGTGTGTTCCACTGAGACAGATTCTAAACATGACAGAGGAGTTTATACCTCATTTCTAATCTTACAATTGAATATATCTATGAGGACTATACTCTTATATATATATATATACACTATATATTCAGCACACCTATTAAAATTGATAATATAAAATCAATCTACTCCTATATTGATTAATATAAAAACCACAAAGAAAGATTAGAGTCTTTCTATTCACTAAAATCATCAAAATTCAAATACATTGTCTTATCTAGGCCATCACATTTCATTAGACTTTGGGACATCTCCTTCTCACAAAACAGACTTAGGTAAACACTTTGGTATATATCGTAAACCTTAGGTTAGCAATTTCAGAGTAAAAAAAAAAAAAATCCTGAATTCACTCTGCCTTAAAATAAGACAAAATGGTTGTCCCTTAGGCTCATGTCCATACACTTATATAGGCCTTATAATTATGGACTTTATTCATACTCAATAGTTCTGACATATCATTAGGGTTTTTTTTTTCAAGAGGGGGGATTTTTTTAGCCATGTCTTTAATCCAATTTTATATTTTTAGTTTTTTTTTTAAACATACGTATTTGACCTGTATTTGTACTGGCCTTCAGTAAAATTGATATTCATTGACCGTCTAATAGACCTCCAGCCACATAATCACTTGTTCTTTTCTGTACGCTGAATGCATAATTTTTGGGGACTGTAGTCCACTGGCCTGCTGTAAAAGTGATATCCAATAACCGTGTAATCTACCTCCAGCCACATACTTGTTCTTTTCTGTACGCTGAATGAATAATTATAGCAGCCTTCGGAGGAATTCAACACCTGTGACGACCACATTTTATCAAATTTCAATCATTAGGGTTAGCCATGTTTTTAATCCAATTTTATATTTTTAGTTCTTTGAAACATATGCATTTGAAATGTCCTGCAGTAAAATTGATATCCATTGACTGTGTAATATACCTCTGGCCACATAATCACTTGATCTTTTCGGTCCGGTAAATGTCTGCTGGCCTGTAGTCCAGTGGCTTACAGTAAAATTTTTATCCATTGACCGCATAATGTACCTCAAGCCACATAATCAGAATTTCTTTTGTCAGGTGAATACCTAATTTTTAAGTCCCGTACTCCCGTGGCCTAAAATAAAAATATTTTCTAGGCTCTAGCAGGGCACATTTCTGAGAATTTCTTTTAGGACGCAGAAAAATTTGAATTTTTGTCATTGATCCCCCTCTAGTATGTCACTGTCCATGTTGTGGGACTATTTGTGCACTTCTACTAAGTATTTGGTGGCTGCAAATATGAGCTGAAGGTTTTTCAGGTTCGCCTGCCATTAAAGTGAATGGGGCCCGCCGTGAACCATCTCGGCCGATGTTTGTCTATCACTACTTGTCTACAATCAGGTCACCTGCAGGCCCTCACCTACAATCTTTTAGAGGGTCAACTCACCAGCAGGCCCTTGCCCATAATTTTTTCAATGGTCAGCTCAGCAGCATGCCCTCGCCCATAATTTTTTTTAGGGTCATCAGCAGGCTATCAATCATAATTTTTCAAGGGTGTATTATGCCCTCCTTTAGGAGTAATAAAGGGTGTATTGTAGTGCCGGTTCCTTGTAATTTTTGGAAGCCCTTTCACTTAGTGGGACTCCTAGACCCATAAACATAGAAACATAGAATGTGTCGGCAGATAAGAACCATTTGGCCCATCTAGTCTGCCCAATATACTGAATAACCCTTGGCACTATCTTATATGAAGGATCACCTTATGCCTATCCCATGCAGGCTTAAAATCCTTTACTGTATTTGCAGCTACCACCTCTGCAGTAAGGCTATTCCATGCATCCACTACTCTCAGTAAAGTAATACTTCCTGATATTAGTTTTAAATTAGAGGAGCAAAGGTTTAAAAGTATGTCCTCTTGTAGCAGTTTTTCTTCTTTTAAATATTCTCTCCTCTTTTACCTTGTTGATTCCCTTTATGTATTTAAAAGGTTTCTATCATATCCCCTCTGTCTCGTCTTTCTTCCAAGCTATACATGTTAAGGTCCTTTAATCTTTCCTGGTAAGTTTTATCCTGCAATCCATGTACCAGTTTAGTAGCTCTTCTCTGAACTCTCTCCAAAGTATCAATATCCTTCTGGAGATATGGTCTTCAGTACTGCGCACAATACTCCAAATGAGGTCTCACTAGTGCTCTGTAGAGCGGCATGAGCGCCTCCCTCTTTCTACTGGTAATGCCTCCTATACACCCAAGCATTCTGCTAGCATTTCCTGCTGCTCTATGACATTGTCTGCCTACCTTTAAGTCTTCTGAAATAATGACCCCTAAATCCCTTTCCTCAGATACTGAGGTTAGGACTGTATCACTGATTGTATATTCTGCTCTTGGGTTTTTACGCCCCAGGTGCATTATCTTGCACTTCTCAAAATAAAATTTTAGTTGCCAGATTTTTGACCAGTCCTCTAGTTTTCCTAAATCCTTTTCCATTTGGTGTATCCCTCCAGGAACATCAACCCCGTTACAAATCTTTGTGTCATCAGCAAAAAGATACCTTACCATCGAGGCCTTCTGCAATTTCGTTGAAAAAGATATTAAACAATATGGGTCCCAGAACAGATCCCTGAGGTACCCCACTGGTAACAAGACCATGGTCTGAATATACTTCATTGACTACAACCCTCTATTGTCTGTCCCTCAGCCACTGCCTAATCCATTCAACAATATGCGAGTCCAAGCCCAAAGACTCTAATTTATTGATTAGCCTATGTGGGACAGTATCAAAAGCCTTACTAAAGTCTAGATAAGTGATGTCTACTGCACATCCGCCATCTATTATTTTAGTCACCCAATCAAAAAAATAAAAAATAAGATTAGTTTGACGTGATCTCCCTGAAGTAAACCCATGCCGCTTTTCATCTTTTAATCCATGGGATTTTAGATGTTCCACAATCCTCTACTTAAGTATGGTTTCCATTAATTTCCCCACTATTGATGTCAGGTTTACTGGCCTATAGTTGCCCAATTCCTCCCTACTACCTTTCTTGTGAATGGGCACAATATTTGCTAATTTCCAATCTTCTGGGACGACTCCTGTTACCAGTGATTGGTTAAATAAATCTGTTAATGGTTTTGCTAGTTCACCGCTGAGCTCTTTTAATAGCTTTGGGTGTATCCCATCAGGCCCCTGTGACTTATTTGTATTAATTTTAGACAGTTGACTTAAAACCTCTTCCTCTGTAAAGACACATGCATCAAAAGAGTCATTAGTCTTCCTTCCTAACTGAGGTCCTTTTTCTTCTTTTTCCTTTGTAAAAACTGAACAGAAGTATTCATTGAGGCAGTCAGCTAGTTCTTTATCTTCTTCCATATACCTTACTTCTTTTGTTTTTAATTTGTTAATTCCTTGCTTTAGTTTCCATTTATGTATCTGAAGAATGTTTTATCGCCTTTTTCACTGAGTGAGCCAATTTCTCTTCTGCCTGTCCTTTAGAAGCTCTTATAACTTGTTTGGCCTTTCTCCACATAATCTTATATATTTTTTTTTTTTTTTTTTTTTATATAATTACTAAATGCTATATTTTTGTCTTTAATGATTTTGCCCACTTCTGCCGAGCACCACAGTGGTCCCTTCCTTTTTTGTTTTTACTGACAAGCCTAATGCAATTTTCTGTTGCCTTTAATAGTGCCAATTTTAAGTAGTCCCATTTCTCCTGGACTCCATTGAAACTATTCCAATCTGATAGGGACTCGTATACCAGTAATCTAATTTTAGAAAAGTCAGTTTTTCTAAAATCTAAAAAACTTTAGTTTTTTCAGCTAACACACCACACTAACCCTGGTTTCACACCTAAGCGTTTCGCAAACGCGCGTTTTTATGCACGTTTTTTGTAATAGTAAACGCGCGTTTGACGCGCGTTTGGGTGATTGACAGCAGTGTTGTCCAAAGAGTCTATGGCCCAAACGCGCGTCAAACGCGCCAAAAAAAGCTCCTGTACTTGTTTGAGCGTCGGGCGTTTTACAGCGCGTTCAAACGCGCTGTAAAACGCGAAAATGTGAACCAGCCCCATAGGGAAGCATTGGTTTTCATGTGTTGCGCGTTTTACAGCGCGTAGGAACGCGCTGTAAAACGCTCAGGTGTGAACTTAGGGTAAAACTTTTGTTTTTGTGTGGTGTGACTCACTGTACTTATAGTAAACCACACTGATCCCAAGCTTTCCCCTACAGTAATATCAGATACCAAATTCCCATTTGTGAATACTAAATCTAAAATGGCCTCCTTCCAGGTTGGCTCCTCCACCACTTGCTGTAGAGATAATCCCAGTAGGGAATTTAGAATATCTGTACTCCTGGCAGAACTAGCTATTTTGGTTTTCCAGTTTACATCAGGAAGATTAAAGTCTTCCATAATGATAACTTCCCCTTTCAATTTCATTTGAGCTATTTCCTCAACTAGTAGATCATCTAATTCTTTGACTTGGCCAGGTGGTCTATATATCACACCTACACGAGTTACCTTATGATTGTCAAGCTGCAAGGTAACCTAAACTGACTCTAAATTGGTCTTGCTAACTTGTATCAAATTAGATTTCCATTCTGGGATATAAAGGTTGTATCGGAGTGCCTCTTCCCTATATTCTTTGGCAGCACTTGCACTTTACATACAAGAAAATATACAGAAAATAATGTTTCCTAACAATTTTTCCTGTAAAATCTTCAGTTTTGTGTGCATTAGTGTCAGTCTGTAAAAGTGGCGGTACTACTCGGACATCATCGTTCCCAGCAGCATCCAGGGAGTCCAAGATGCATCCAAACATACTCCCCATGGTGTTCCTGAACCATTTGGTGGCGTTTCCATCTATTTCTGACCTTTTCGTATGAACCAGACACCCTCCCCTTTTCAGAGCAGGGGGTGCCCGGTTTAACGCTCGGGTTCTCTCATTGACTTCCAATGTGCTTGATCAACACTAATCCTAAATACTAATAGACCACTTGAACTTTGTCACTTATGATGTCAGAGTGGCACACACGCAGAGAACATTCACATCTATCAAACACTGTGTAGAGTCCATACTGGGCACAAAGCCAGCATTCTCAATATTATAGTTAAACCATTGTACACATATTCAGGTTCTTTAATGCTGACTTTTTATTTATATAATTTGCGAGTTGGAAGGAGAAGCACCATGCCCAGGATACAGATATAAGTGGTCTTAAAAGATGTCAGCAATTCAATTCCAACTTGAAAGGATATTGCCCTTAAAATGATGACATCTGTAGAGGAGCAGGACTTAATGGCTTTTGTATGAATCTATCACTCTACAACCATGGGTTCCATCCCGACAAGACAATTCCCAGCATCTTAACAGCCAAAGGCTGTCAAGACATACTAAGAGTTGCAGTTTTGCAACAGGTTGAAGACCACTGCTCTACAATAAACTGATTGTTTCCCAAAACATTTAAGACATAAAACAGAAGGAATGCAAGCTATTGTTCAGTCCTCGAAATATTACGAAATCCTCCACGAGAAAGAAAAAATAAAACAAATTTGATCCTTCTCCAGAAAGTGGCCTTGTGTTGCTAGAAGTCAAGTAGAAAGTGTTCTCTTTTATTTCATTCTTTGGAGCAAGTCATCTTCTCATGAAGACCCTACAATAAAAAAAATAACATCACCACATAATTGACAAAATATGTATTTTAAAAGGACCGCCTTCCATCTATGCAGAACATGTGCACATCCACATTTAACTGCATTGTAATCTTTGCACACAGTCATTCCATAAGAAATAGCTTGTAGCAGCAAAGGAATGGCCCTAAAGTCACCTCCAAATAGGGTTGTTTTCTGCTGGTCCATCACGGTGTCATACGATGGGACCACTGGAGGACAAACCCTGCAAAGTGTATGATGCGAACAATACTAGAGTATTCCTGTTTTTCTTATTTTGAGGTATTGTATGGCTTTACAGCAAGAGCATGGTAGACTAGACAAATACATTTCCTCTCTACCTCAAACTCATGACCAGTTGGATTTCAACTGATTTTAAAGAGACTGGTGTGCTGGAATTAGAAATGAGCAAATTGAATCCCACGAAGGATAAAGTCGATTCGCCTAGAAGCCGAATTTTCTCGTGCTTAGTGTCAGCGAAATAGATTTAACCTGAAATGGTATAGAAAACAATTCAAACTTACTGCCTCCATTTTCTCGCAACGGGCCGCCAGTCGCCATCTTGCTTGAAGATCTCGGCTGAAATCCAGTGCTGCGCGAGATTAAATCTGTCATATGTCTCCACGCCAGCCGGCATGATGACGTAATCTCACGCCGCACAGGATTTCGGCTGAGATCTTCAAGCAAGATGTTGGTGGCCGGCCCGTCTTGAGCAAATGGAGGCAGTAAGTTTGATTTATTTATTTTATTTTTATCTTACACTCTGTTGCCACAATCATGTATGAACACGACATACGAGGGGTACAATGACTGGCGGCGCTATCACAGCTCCCTGTCATTGCACCCACTACTTACAAATAAAAATTAGCTACGTGATGAAGTAATTCATCTCAAAGCAAATTTTTGTGTGAAACTTAAGAAATTCACTTGTCTCTAGCTGGCATCATACCCTGGACATACCAGCTATTCCCCAGAGCTTTCAGTGCCCACTTGACCTGTATCAACTCCATGATGAGCATCATGATTATGAGGAAAACTACTGACTTATGGAAGGGGAGTTGTCCCAACATGACAAACCTTTTAATAAACCAGAGAATGTCCTCATACCTACTGTAGCTCCAACACAGGGGTGGCTATAGGAGGCGGCTCCATTCTCATCTGAAAGAAGAAAGAAAAATGTACCTTATTATGCAGCCAATATTAGGTTATTGGTCTAAAAAATGATAGATGCCAATATCAACCTTACGTTTTGGGAAAGTGCAATGTGACATTACATTTCTTTTGACTTATGTTGATAACGTGCATTCTCAAAAGCCTGTATTTACAGCCTGAGAGCTCTACACCAGAGATGCCCCATTTTCTAATTTATTTATTAGCTCATTTATCTCCACTACGAAAAGTTACCTGGTTGGTAATAACTGTACACCACCGCTGAACTGGTCTTCACATTCAGAACCCGTTGGCCAATCAAAAACCTTAAGCTAAAGTCAATAGGATCTTCGGTGATCTAAAAGATAATAGGGATTAGTCATTACTTAGAATTCAGTTCACCTGGATATATTGTCAAGATCAAAATCATTGATGTTCTGAAAAAACAAACATGTTGAACGATTTAGTGATGAGTTGCATAGGCAATAATCGAAGAAGTCGAGGTATTTCATAAATTTTTTGCTGAATATTCGTCGTAAATTCACAAATTCGAGAATTTGGGATTGCAAAACATCGGCAATGTAATATTTGCATATTGCACGTGCAATTACATTGCCTATAACATACAGACAAACAATCCCACAAAAGATGCAAGTTAAAATCCAGATATTTGCAAGCCAACAACCTATCCATGAGATTGGTACAGTCAACATACCTTACAATGGCAGCCTTGTGCACTATGAGACATATATAGACCAGCTCTCTATCCAAAAGGAAAATGACAGTGAGCCTCAAAGTTGCTTGATTTAAGCTGGATGGCTTGGGGGACCAACATTAGGGTGACAAAAATTGAATTATAATTATTTTTTTTTTAGATGCCAGCTAACTCATCTCTCACTGCTTAGGAGGGCTGTATAAAAAAAAAAATAAGTTTTCTAATTGTCCTAACATTATATTCAATAACCTTTCTATACGGTTTTGTTATGTAAACTCATTTGCATAAACTTGGGCATATGGGAAAGACATGCAAACTACCAGAATCTGCCTCGTCTTTTAGCTGAAACACTATATGTCTTTCCCACATGCCCAAATTTATACAAATGAGTTTACATGACAAAACATAGAAAGGTTATTGAATATAATGTTAGGACATTTAGAAACTTAATTTTTTATGCAGCTCTCCTAAGCAGTGAGAGAAGAGTTAGCTGGCATCCAAAAAAAATAAAAAATAAAGAAAATTTTTTTTGTCACCCTAGTGAGTTAAGTGCGCGGGTCATGCAACTTTGAGGCTCGCTGGATCTCTTCTTTTGGATAGAGAGCTGGTTTTGTATGTCTTATAGTAGACAAGGCTGCCATTGTAAGGTATGATGACTATACCTGTCTCATGGATAGGTTGTTTGGCTTGCACATACCTGGCTTTTGGCATACAACCTTTGTATGAATGTTTGTTATATGTTGTCTATTGTAGGTTATAGGTAATGATTTATTTTAAAAATAAAATATAGCATCTATAAAAATAAATTATTAATGATTGGTAGGACAATACTTAATACAAGTCTATTAATGATGGGTAAAATAATAACTATAAAAGAAAAAAAAAGGTATGAGTGATATATAGAACAACAAGGATAAAGAGAAGCTATATACAATAAGTGAGAAAAGATTATAGGTTTATCTAGTGATAAAAAAAAAAAATTGAATATTTGCTATTATGAAGCTGTAGCACTATATTATAGATATTTGCAAATTCTCAACGTTCACGATTAGAATATTCTTCATTAGTTACAATTCGCTCCTATTCACATTGTGCTGTGGAGTGAACCAATTTGGCACCACAGGTATTGGATTTTATAACAGAAGAAGCATTTCAATATTACCCCTACTTTTTGAAGTCAGCCATGCTGCGTTCAAACCAGACCAGAAAGAAGTGATGGCAGCATATTCTTACTGAATATTTTCAACTAGTCTTAACCCCATAGTGACCAGCCTGTTTTGGGCCTTGCCGACCAAGTGTTTTTCTTCCTTTTTTCATTGTTGCCTTCCAAAAGCTATAACTTTTTTATTTTTCCATCTACATAGATGTAGGAGGGCTTGTTTTTTTTGCAGGACAAGTTGTAGTTTTAATGGTGCCATTTTGGAGTACACAACTTTCCAATTAGTTTTTATTAACTCTTTCTGGGAGGGAGATGGGAAAAAACAGCAATACTGCCACTGAATTTTTACAGCGCTTATTTTTTTTATATAAATTAACATAATATATCTTTATTCTCTAGTACAGTTAGCGATTCCAAATACATTTTCTTTACGTTTTACTACTTTTGTGCAATAAAACCCCTTATATTTTAAAAGGAAGAAAATCTTTTCGCATCGCCGCTTCACAAGACCATAACCGTTTTATTTTTATTTCTATGGAGTTGTGTGAGGGCTTGATTTTTGCAGGACGAATTGTAGTTTTCATTGGTATTATTTTGGAGTATATCATGTGTCTTGATCGCTTGTTATTACGTATTTTTTTCGGTGGCAACTAAGAATAAATTAACTAACAATAAATTAACAAGTCTGTCATTATTTAACTTTTATGGCGTTCACTGTAGGGGATAATTTACATGATATTTATGTAGAGTGGTGCGTTACAGACATGATGATATAAAAACATGCGGGGGAGTTTTTTTTGCAATTTTTCATTGAAAAGCATTTTTTCGATTTGAAAAAAAGCTTTTTTTTTACTGGAATTTTTGTAATTGACTAAAATGTGTTATTTTTTAACCACTTAATAGTCCCACAAGGGGACTTTAACAGACAACATTCTGATTGCTTTTAATATAAAATGCACTATCCTTATATGCATTGCATTTTAATGAGAGGCACAGCCTGCTGGAAAATACTCAACGCTGGCTTGGGGCCTATACCAGGCTCCAGCCAACCATTTGCACACATCGGCACCCAGCGATCACATTTGCGGGGTGCCAGAGTGAGAAAGAGGGAGTCCGCTCCCTTTGTCACTGCTTTACATGCAGCAGGCGTCATTGCCCATGGCATGTAAAGCGTTAAACAGCCCGGATCGGCACTCCAGCCAGTCCGGGCTGTTAGAGCAGAAGCGCGGCTTTCATGTGAGAGCCAGGTCCCTGCTCCACAGCCTACGGCCCCTTACCGTCCCTTTCTTTTAACGAATCTTCTATGTGTTTCAGGAGATGAATCGATTTTCTGCTGTTTTGGCAGTTGTACTTTACTGTAAAGCAAATGGCCGCAGCAGAAGCCCCTTCCCCCCCCCCCCCACACTTGCTGCCATAAAGCTTAAAAGAGTTTTCTATTGGAAGAAAAAAAAAAAATATGCTCAGATCACTTACAGTTTCAAAATACAGGATGACCTCTCCTTTTGGGCCCTGTTCAGATTTTAGAATGACCTTTTGTTCCCTTAACTGTAAAAAGAATTAATAAAAGTTAATTAAATAAATTATATAAAAATTGTAAATTTGTCATTTGAAAATACAGATCTTTTATATGAACACTGAAACAATAGACCGCCGAGGCCAGTCTTGCAGAGGACGCACATGTCTAAGCACTGGTGAACATCTCAAGTATTAACCGTTCACATTTTACGAGATAAACTACACGGCTCCTGCCACCACTCCTGACAGGTCTGTTTTAGGAACCACTTATTTTTCCCATGTGATAAAAAAAAATTATAATTCTGTAGCATCTATTCTTATGACACTAGAATGTACTTATTATGCTTCTATTAGTCATGAATGAATTACAAGCAGTTTGAAACAAAGGTCCATCAGGGCGTTACCAGTGGGGGTTGTCCCTGCACTGTCTGACACTATCCAATCAGTACTGCCAGTTGGACTCCATTTGCCTGATAAGTGGGTCCTAGAAATGAATCTCTGAAGCATAGGACATTTATGGAGTAGGCCTCAGCCTTCGAGTTCATGCACACGGCCATTGCAAACAGCGGGTCCGGAAGGTTGGTGCAGAAGTGAGCCATGGAACCCCACGGAAGCACTACGAAGTACTTCTGTGGGGTTTCTCTCCGTGCCTCTGCACCGCAAAAAAAGTATTGCATGCAGTACGGACCGTCAGATGTGGATCGCGGACCCCATTCAAGTGACTGTTCGTGTGCATGTGCAATCCAAACCATTCAATAAAAAGTTGTGCATCCCTGCTAGACACTTTCTACTGCTTGCAGTCTATAAAAATGTAGGGGGAAGGGGAGTTCTGAACAAAAATTACTCAATAGAAAATATAGACTTTGGGCCCCACCCAATGTTAACCTTCTAGAGGGGTAGAAAGAGATGGAATTAAAAATACAGTCTAGGTAAAGAATGGTCTTTGAGGAGTGTCCCTATATAAAAAGGGGTTGTCCAACCTGGAAAAAAGGTTCAAAACAAATAACCCCCAAATTTAAAAAATAAAAATAAATATAATTCTAATAGAAAGTATTTTATTTTAACAAAAAGGTGCCCAAACTCCAGATAGAAGCTCTGGTTCCAGCAAGCGGGAAGTTGAGTGATCACAACAGGCACCAATATTTGGAGATTGAGGCACCTTTGTTATCTCAAGTATATTAGCTAGTGGTACATCTTATTTTCAGACATGTACAAAATTATTGTGAGCTGGACAATCCTTTTAAGAAGTAGGACTTTATTTAATTCACCTAAAAGCAAAAGAACCATCACCAACCTCATAAAGTGAAGAAAAGTCAACAGTGTAACCAGAATACGGCCTGATGCTGACAATGGCCAAGTTAGATTCATTACGGGGTCCGTTATAACTGAAAGAAAAAAAAAAAAAAGGTTGCATGGAATTCCTTTTACAGTACATCTCTTCCTCCACTGATTCATGTGGGATATGAGTAATGGCAGAAAATAGTTTAATATATCTTCAAATAATAAATAAAAATCACATTAAGGCTCCATTCACACGTCCGTATAATGGGCCTGCATCAGTTCCGGAAATTGCGGAACGGGTGTGGACCCATTCATTCTCAATGGGGACGGAATGGATGCGGAGAGCACACTTTGTGCTCTCCGCATCTGCATTTCTGGAGCGCGCCCCCGATCTTCCGGTCAGCGGCTCTGGAAAAAATAAGTTGAACATGTCCTATTCTTGTCCGCAATTGCGGACAAGAATAGGCAGTTCTATGGGGGTGCAGGCTCTGCAATGCACTACGGACGTCTGAATGGACCCTAACTGGGGAGCAAACAGAACAATTACATTGTGTCCTCATTTTCATCTTCTAGTTGCAGATCCTCTATAATTCCCGGGCTCCTCCTTTGCCATCTATCTTGCCATCTGGTGAAAATTGTACCAGTAACCCAAATAACTTCCCATTTGTCCAGCCCTTCTGTTGGATTGGCCAGCACTGTTCATGTGAGCAATGCTGTCCGATCCAAGAATAGCAGAAAGTGGTTTGGGCTGCCAAATGCCATCATTGTCGGCAGAGGAGGAGCCTGGAAAAATTAGTGGATCGACAAATAAAAAGGAGTTTCCTGTTCATTCCCCAGTTAAAGGTGTTATCTGGAAATCATATTAATGACCCTATCTTGAGGACTGGTCATCAATATCAGGTCACAGAGATCTAACTCCCTTCAATCAGCTGTTTCGAAGAGGACGAGACACTCCATGAGAGCTTAGGCATCTCCCTAGGCCATGTGATGTCACTGTAAATTGGTCACCTGGCCTAAGTGCAGCACAGTCCCATTCAAGTAAATACAATTTATGGTGTAGTGCTTGGTAACCTGTAAGGAGGCCTCAGTGCCCACCGGAGATCCAGTGAGTGCAGAAACCGCTTCAAACATCTAATCAGTGGGAATGCTGGGAGTTGGACCCCTGCCAATTTGATATTGATGACCCATCGTAAGGATAGGCCTTCAGTATCAAATTCCTGGGTAACCCCTTGTAACCTCAATGTGATTTATTTTTAATTTTTGAGGTTTCTTGGTTTCAATTGCAAAATTGCAAAAATTGCAGGTCTAACAAGTGAGCCAATGTGCAGATTAAGTATAAGGCTCAGCAGCTCCGTTTTAGACTTTGGCTAAGGCCTAGCTCACACGAACGTATGGATTTAATAGTTTTTGTGGTCCGTTTTTCATGGATCCGTTGTTCAGTTTGAGTTCCATTGCGTTTCCTTTCCGTTTTTCGGTATGCCATGTACAGTATACAGTAATTACATAGAAAAAATTGGGCTGGGCATAACATTTTCAATAAATGGTTCCGAAAAAAACGGAACGGATACATTTCCGCATGTGTTCCTTTTTTTTTGCGGACCCATTGACTTGAATGGAGCCACGGAACCTAATTTGCGGGCAATAATAGGACATGTTCTATCTTTCAATGGAACGGACAAACGGAAATGGAATGCATACAGAGTACATTCCGGTTTTTTTTGCGGAACCATTGAAATGAATGGTTCCGTATACGGAACACAAAAAAAAGGCCCGTACACTCGCAAATTATATTTTTTTAAATAAAAATAAAAAACACACATTCGTATTCTGTAGGTTCATGCTAAACTAGCAAAAAGTTAATTTACCTCTGAACAATTCATTTTTAAAAGAGGAGAGAGAATGGATTCAGAAATTTGGAAATTTAATGTAATTTTTTAAATTTTTATTCTGGTTGTGCCTGAATTTTGTGCGATTCGATTGAGAAAAATCAGAGAGCTTTTTAGGCAATCAGAGCTTTTTTGGGTTCAAATGATTTACACAACCAAATCAGACCCCCTCATTGGTGTTTGCTTAGATTTAGAATATATTGGAGGGGGGGGGGGGGGATTCAAACAAGAGCCATTCGTTTATTTTACCTGACACTGCCCTTAATAATTATGCTGCGAGCCACTCCATTGACACAGCCATCTGAAGAGGTGGATAGAGACAATGAGAAAGCAGCATTTTCTTTGGGTATTGGGATGTTATACCCAACTGTAGTCTAAAAAAAAAAAGAAAACAGAAAATATAAATCACCATTTAATTTAAAAACTTTTAGCAAACATGAAACAAATCTTTTTACACAGCAAGCTATTTTAAAACTTCCCTCATAAGCCTCCTTCGCCACAAGTATTAGAGAGTTAGTGGAGAAGGGGTCCCCCCTACATAGCCATAAAGGAGATGCAGTACCCCAGAACAGGGCATCTGCAAAAGATTAATTGTTCTAATGTAGTTAGTCAATTGAAATGTTGTTTATTGAGCTATTTTGTTACTGAATAGTATTGTATGGATGGGTCAGGGTTAACAACCCTGACTGAGCACTTTTAGTATATAGACCTAGGTCTGCCCCCAAGTTAGAGACACAGAGAGAGACATTATATATAGACATTGCTGCTGGGAGGGAATGTTGCCAGTGCACCCTTGGCTAGCAGTAGGTTAAATCTGTACCTAGGAGTTACAGAACCCATACCAAAGACTTAAACTGCCTGAGGTTCAGCAGAGAAACTTTAAGGAGACAGAAAGAAGTACCACAACTCTCATCATTGCTGCTATCCATACATTGCCATTGGGAAGAACTGCTGGTGGAAAGGTTTCCTTGATACTGTTTGATGTACTACTGCTCCTGTACTTTAGTAAAGAGAGACCTATTTGCACTAACTGGCCAGGTCACTGAAGCGACCACCATACGCCAGCCATTACACCTGCATCTACATTCCGGTATTGCACTCCACCAAAACATCTAACACCAAGTGCACCCTAATTACCACCTCAAAGGAGCCGCAATATCAGGGTGTGCCTCGAGGGAAGTAAGAATGCACCGTTCTATCACTGCATGGACCTAGAAGGACATTGGTTTGAGGATAGCCACTGTGATCCGTGTCAGAGCTACCACCACTCCCATCCTCTGGTAGCGTGTTCTTAATTCTGGAAGACCCATCGTGTCCATGGGCACTGTGTAATGTTTTCTCTTTCCTATGGGCCATTGCATCGTAAATAAAAACCTTCTGCAAGGTTTGCCCAGCAATCAGGGCTGATCACTGAGGGACCTAGCACTAGAAGACCTCATGAACCATTTGGCCCATTTAAAGGGCTTCTGTCACCCCCCACAAAAGTATTTTTTATTTTTTTTAGGCTAATTAAAATCCTTATACTGCGATTTTTCAATATATAGCGCTCTTACCCTTTTCTGTTGTCTAGTTTCTTTAAAAACTGCACTTTTATAATATGTAAATTACCTCTCTACCAGCAAGTAGGGCGCCTACTTGCCGGTAGCCACCGCATCCTCCTTTCAACAAAACGCCCCCTCCTCCTGTTGATTGACAGGGCCAGCGAGCGCTCTCCTCCTTCTGCAATTCAAATCCCGCGCCTGCACCTCATTCAGCGCAGGCGCTCTGAGAGAAGGACGCTCGCTTCCTCAGCACTTCCTCAGTGCGCCTGCGCCAATGACGTCTTCTCTTTCGGGTTTAGAGGTGACGTCATCGGCGCAGGCGCACTGAGGAAGTGCTGAGGAAGCGAGCGTCCTTCTCTCAGAGCGCCTGCGCCGAATGAGGTGCAGACGCGGGATTTGAATTGCAGACAGGGCCAGCCGGAGGAGGAGAGCGCTCGCTGACCCTGTCAATCAGCAGGAGGAGGGGGCGTTTTTTTTTTTTAAAGGAGGATGCGGCGGCTACCAGCAAGCAACCACCCTACTTGCTGGTAGAGAGGTAATTTACATATTATAAAAGTGCAGTTTTTAAATAAACTAGCCAACAGAAAAGGGTAAGAGCCCTATATATTGAAAAATTGCAGTATAAGGATTTTAATTAGCCTAAAAAAATATATATACCCTTTTGGGGGGTGACAGAAGCCCTTTAATTCAACAGCCACACTGGAAGAGGAGGCATAGTTTGGAGCTCCTAGGTCCCAATGAAAAATTTGTCACAGGCTTCCCTCATGTGCTATTTACAAAACTTGCGTCTTGAGACGTCAGGGCACAGAGGAGACCGCTACCCCTATAGTTCTTTACTTGTTTCAGCTGTTATACTGCAATAAAGCCAAAGAGCTGGAAAAGTTAGTATTGAAGGTAACCTGAATCATGCACCAGCCGGACCCGCTGACTTCAATGCTGTAGTCTCCTGTAGCTTCTGGAAGGGGCACTCTATTGGCCACCAGTCTGTTGTCTTGATTTAACTCTAGTGTGCTCACTTCACCATTGCCCCTTTTGACCGCCACAGTTTGCTGAGCGCTAGGAGTATATAGCTGTTTACCAACTGCAGCCAGAGCTTGGAGGCCTATAGAAGTGTCCTGCAAACAAAGCAAAAAATAAAGTTGACAATGATATAAAAGTGAAAAGCTGTGGCAGTGTTTCTTTAGTCGTTAACTTTTCTAGTTACCTTTGTGCATCTGAAACCACCAAGTGAGTTTTGCTGGCGAACAAGCCAAATGGCCATCTGTCCCATTGTGGTAAGGGTTTCTTGATTAATGGGTCCAGCTGAATAGCTTAGCAACACATAAGATGTGATCTCATTCTCAAGTGAGGGATATTGCGGGAAGAAAAATGGAACTGCTTTCATGGTGGGCATGTTCTCACGTTCAAAGTGGATTGTGCCACCTGCATTAAAGAAAAAAAATAAAATAATTATATAAAGTTTGAATTTGGCATTGATCTTTGCAATGTGAGATTTTGGTAAGCAATCTACAGGACTTGAAAGTCAAACCTTCAGTTTTGGCCTGTCTCATCACACTCTGAAGCAAGGGTTCTCTATATTCTGGAAGATCAGCCAACGTCAAGGCGTAGAGCATGATGGCTTTAGTAGAGATAGTCTGCTCGCTCTTAGATGCGTTTTTCAGACACTCCAGGGCACCGTTCAACAGGGTTTTCTGGAAAGCAAGAGCAACTAATACCATCACAAATTTTTCTTGTTTTTGCCTCTCCGCATTTCAGCCAGATGTTTTGTATTTTTTCACTGATGTGACTACATGAGATCTTTTATAACAAAATTGTATTTATTTATCACACCATTCAAGGCTGAATATAGGTTAATGTATTAGTTTATACATTTTGTCTGTGGTACGGATATTGGAGGAGATTTATCAAAGTGGTGTAAAGTAGAACTGGCTGAGTTGCCCGTAGCAACCAGATTCCACCTTTCATTTTCCAAAGCAACTGAAAAATGAAAGGATTAATCTTCTTTGTTGCTATGGGCAACTCAGCCAGTTCTACTTTACACCACTTTGAAAAAAATTCTGTTGTCCAAAGGGCACGTTAAATAACCTCTTAAATTCACTCTTCGCGATACCCAATATATCTAGATTTTTGTTTTAATTCAAGGTGTTTTACTAAATGGTATTTGTCATTTTTTTTTTCATTGTGAGATTGTCTTTCAAGTTTCAGTTTTTTCCCTGTATGTCATTCCATTATGATCTGTATCAACACGACACTGGCTATTAAGGCAACACTCTGCTTTGGGGTCCTTTCCAGGTCCCCCAAAGACATCACAGTTCCTGATCAGATCCCATTGGGGACCCAGTGACCCAAAGTACAGCATACCCACAGATCATGGTATGGTCACTTTCAAACAGTTAATCTGGCCATACACATTCAATAGCTGTCAGCCAATCGTTCGGCCAACGCCTATCTATGCCGTCTCCCTCAACGTCGAGCGTGTGTATTCTATCGGGAGAGAGGAGAAAGCTCCTGACAGACAATTCTGGCAACTGTTTATCTCCCCATAGAACAAAAGGATCGGGAAAAACTATTTATTTCACCCGATCCTGGTCTCCACCGACATCCTCTGAGAACAGAGCTGCCGACTATTCCTCGACAGATGGTTTTGCCGACAAAAGAATGTGTATGGCCAACTTTAGACCGGTTTTCTCATCTGAACATTTATTGCAATAGGTAGAGGGTCCACCTCCAAATAAGGGCCCTGCCTTGAATGGATGTCACACCTTTGTTTACATGGTTTTCTTCATTCACTTCCATCAGACTTCCAAAATATAGCCGCATATTAGCTCGGCCATTGTACGAAGTCCCATAGCATTATATACGTAGGAAGCCACGCATGTGGGGTGTGTTGTGTCATGGCAGGGCTCAGTCCTGAGGAACAGGTAACAGAGGTGGGACCCGCACCATAAAACATCCACATGAGAATACCCCTTTAAAGAACAGGGATTGGAATTTCCACCGATTCCGGCAGTTAGAGCAGGAGCTAAGCCAGGTGGCAGGAGATATTCCTGCATTACTTACACCACTGTGCTGTAGAACAAGGCCTCTTCATGGCAGTCGTAAAAAGGCACATTTTTCCAGTGAATAAGCAGTTAAGAATTTTTTTGGAATACTAGTCACGTCAGCCGTGTAAATGTTTGTTTTAAGCGCTGGCAGAGAACAGCGATAGTAAACGCAAGCTCCACTGAGCGGACTGCAGCCGCACCAAACACTACTGGAGCTTTATGCATGAATGTGAAGACGCGCGACCAATAAACACTTGAGAGGTACACGTGAATGAACAATACTGATGAGGGTATAAGGAGGATCATAAGTGTGCTGCCACACAATACGGCTGTGCTGCTGTTTGAATGTGGCAAAATACAGCATAAAAAGCCCCCCCAAAAAAGTATACGTTTTTGCAACAGCAAACCTGCGTTTTCTTCCAGCAAAGGGGGGGGGGGGGGGGGGAAGTAAAATCACGCACAGCCAAACTAAATTACATTAATTACAAAATAAAGTTACTTTAAGGCTACATTCACTCGACCATGTCATGTTTTGCGATCCGCAAAACACGGATGCTGCCCGTGTGCCTTCCACAATTTGTAGAACGGGTCGCCCATTATAGAAATTCCTATTCTTGTCCACAAATCGGACAAGAATAGGAGCAACGGATGGTCCATTGAAGTGTATGGGTCTCGGATGCGGACCAAAACAACGGCCGTGTGAATGTAGCCTAAAGGAGAGTTTTTTACTGATGAACTATTCTCTGGATAGGTCATCAGTATTAGATCAGTGGGGGTCCGACACCCAGAAACCCCACTGATCAGCTGTTTGAGAAGGCAGCGGTGCTCCTGCGAGTCCTGCGCCACGGCCTTCTCCCTGCTTACCAAGCACAGCGCCATACATTCTATAGCGGTTGTGCTTGATATCACAGCTTAGCCCCATTCACTTCAATAGGGCTGAGCTACTCCCAGGCCACGTTACTGATGACTGACGCCACATGGCCTAGGCATGGTGTCAGACCCCCATTGATTAGATACTGATGACCTAATGTAATCTAAGTCTGCTGTGCGTTTTCCCTTGCTGGAGGAAAATGCTAAATAACCGAAGGTATGCAATTGCAAAAACCCAATTTAGTTTTTTGATGCTTTTTGTCGCATTCCAAAGAGCAGCACAGCCACGACTTGTGGCAGCACCCCTACTCCTTTCCCTGGAAAACTCTATATATAAGAATAGGGATGAGCGAACTCGAACTGTATAGTTCGGGTTCGTACCGAATTTTGGGGTGTCCGTGACACGGACCCGAACCCGGACATTTTCGTAAAAGTCCGGGTTCGGGTTCGGTGTTCGTCGCTTTCTTCGCGCTTTTGTGACGCTTTCTTGGCGCTTTTTGAAAGGCTGCAAAGCAGCCAATCAACAAGCGTCATACTACTTGCCCCAAGAGGCCATCACAGCCATGCCTACTATTGGCATGGCTGTGATTGGCCAGAGCACCATGTGACCCAGCCTCTATTTAAGCTGGAGTCACATAGCGCCGCCCGTCACTCTGCTCTGATTAGCGTAGGGAGAGGTTGCGGCTGCGACAGTAGGGCGAGATTAGGCAGATTAACTCCTCCAAAGGACTTGATTAACTGATCGATCTGCAGCTGTGGATCATTGAGCTGCTGATCCTCAATTGCTCACTGTTTTTAGGCTGCCCAGACCGTTTGTCAGTCACATTTTTCTGGGGTGATCGGCGGCCATTTTGTGTCTTGTGGTGCGCCAGCACAAGCTGCGACCAAGTGCATTTAACCCTCAATGGTGTGGTTGTTTTTTGGCTAAAGCCTACATCAGGGTGAAGCTGTCACACCAAGTGCATTTAACCAGCAATAGTCTGTTCATTTTTTGGCCATATACAAAATCAGGGGCAAGCTGCGCCTGTCACCAAGTGCATTTAACCCTCAATGGTGTGGTTGTTTTTTGGCTAAAGCCTACATCAGGGTGAAGCTGTCACACCAAGTGCATTTAACCAGCAATAGTCTGTTCATTTTTTGGCCATATACAAAATCAGGGGCAAGCTGCGCCTGTCACCAAGTGCATTTAACCCTCAATGGTGTGGTTGTTTTTTGGCTAAAGCCTACATCAGGGTGAAGCTGTCACACCAAGTGCATTTAACCAGCAATAGTCTGTTCATTTTTTGGCCATATACAAAATCAGGGGCAAGCTGCGCCTGTCACCAAGTGCATTTAACCCTCAATGGTGTGGTTGTTTTCTGGCTAAAGCCTACATCAGGGTGAAGCTGTCACACCAAGTGCATTTAACCAGCAATAGTCTGTTTATTTTTTGGCCATATACTACATCAGGGGCAAGCTGCGCCCGTCACCAAGTGCATTTAACCCTCAGTAGTGTGGTTGGTCAAGCTGTGACACCAAGTGCATTTAACCAGCAATAGTCTGTTCATTTTTTGGCCATATACTACATCAGGGGCAAGCTGCGCCCGTCACCAAGTGCATTTAACCAGCAATAGTGTGGTTATTTTTTGGCCATATCCCAGTCTAATTCTGTCACTAAATCCATACCGGTCACCCAGCGCCTAAATACTAGGCCTCAAATTTATATCCCGCTAAATCTCTCGTTACCGCTGTCCTGTTGTAGCTGGGAAAGTTATTTAGTGTCCGTCAAAGCACATTTTTTGTTCTGGGTTGAAGTACAATTCCCAATTTAGCAATTTCATAATTTAGTGGTTTCTGCTATATCAGAGCTATTTGAAATCTATCCCTAAAAGGGTATATAATATTCAAGGTGCACATTGGGTCATTCAGAATAACTTCACACACACCCGCTACTGTGTATTTCCAAGTCTAATTCTGTCACTAAACCCATACCTGTCACCCAGCGCCTAAATACTAGGCCTCAAATTTATATCCTGCTAAATCTCTCGTTACCGCTGTCCTGTTGTAGCTGGGAAAGTTATTTAGTGTCCGTCAAAGCACATTTTTTGTTCTGGGTTGAAATACAATTCCCAATTTAGCAATTTCATAATTTAGTGGTTTCTGCTATATCAGAGCTATTTGAAATCTATCCCTAAAAGGGTATATAATATTCAAGGTGCACATTGGGTCATTCAGAATAACTTCACACACACCCGCTACTGTGTATTTCCAAGTCTAATTCTGTCACTAAACCCATACCTGTCACCCAGCGCCTAAATACTAGGCCTCAAATTTATATCCTGCTAAATCTCTCGTTACCGCTGTCCTGTTGTAGCTGGGAAGTTATTTAGTGTCCGTCAAAGCACATTTTTTGTTCTGGGTTGAAATACAATTCCCAATTTAGCAATTTCATAATTTAGTGGTTTCTGCTATATCAGAGCTATTTGAAATCTATCCCTAAAAGGGTATATAATATTCAAGGTGCACATTGGGTCATTCAGAATAACTTCACACACACCCGCTACTGTGTATTTCCAAGTCTAATTCTGTCACTAAACCCATACCTGTCACCCAGCGCCTAAATACTAGGCCTCAAATTTATATCCCTGCTAAATCTCTCGTTACCGCTGTACTGTTGTGCTGGGAAAGTTATTTAGTGTCCGTCAAAGCACATTTTTTGTTCTGGGTTGAAATACAATTCCCAATTTAGCAATTTCATAATTTAGTGGTTTCTGCTATATCAGAGCTATTTGAAATCTATCCCTAAAAGGGTATATAATATTCAAGGTGCACATAGGGTCATTCAGAATAACTTCACACACACGCTTCTGTGCATTTCCAAGTCTAATTCTGTCACTAAATCCATACCGGTCACCCAGCGCCTAAATACTAGGCCTCAAATTTATATCCCGCTGAATTTGAATACAATACATTGGGCCAAATAATATATTTGTTGTTGTGGTGAACCATAACAATGAGAAAAACATCTAGTAAGGGACGCGGACGTGGACATGGTCGTGGTGGTGTTAGTGGACCCTCTGGTGCTGGGAGAGGACGTGGCCGTTCTGCCACATCCACACGTCCTAGTGTACCAACTACCTCAGGTCCCAGTAGCCGCCAGAATTTACAGCGATATATGGTGGGGCCCAATGCCGTTCTAAGGATGGTAAGGCCTGAGCAGGTACAGGCATTAGTCAATTGGGTGGCCGACAGTGGATCCAGCACGTTCACATTATCTCCCACCCAGTCTTCTGCAGAAAGCGCACAGATGGCGCCTGAAAACCAACCCCATCAGTCTGTCACATCACCCCCATGCATACCAGGGAAACTGTCTCAGCCTCAAGTTATGCAGCAGTCTCTTATGCTGTTTGAAGACTCCGCTGGCAGGGTTTCCCAAGGGCATCCACCTAGCCCTTCCCCAGCGGTGAAAGACATAGAATGCACTGACGCACAACCACTTATGTTTCCTGATGATGAGGACATGGGAATACCACCTCAGCATGTCTCTGATGATGACGAAACACAGGTGCCAACTGCTGCGTCTTTCTGCAGTGTGCAGACTGAACAGGAGGTCAGGGATCAAGACTGGGTGGAAGACGATGCAGGGGACGATGAGGTCCTAGACCCCACATGGAATGAAGGTCGTGCCACTGACTTTCACAGTTCGGAGGAAGAGGCAGTGGTGAGACCGAGCCAACAGCGTAGCAAAAGAGGGAGCAGTGGGCAAAAGCAGAACACCCGCCGCCAAGAGACTCCGCCTGCTACTGACCGCCGCCATCTGGGACCGAGCACCCCAAAGGCAGCTTCAAGGAGTTCCCTGGCATGGCACTTCTTCAAACAATGTGCTGACGACAAGACCCGAGTGGTTTGCACGCTGTGCCATCAGAGCCTGAAGCGAGGCATTAACGTTCTGAACCTGAGCACAACCTGCATGACCAGGCACCTGCATGCAAAGCATGAACTGCAGTGGAGTAAACACCTTAAAACCAAGGAAGTCACTCAGGCTCCCCCTGCTACCTCTTCTGCTGCTGCCGCCTCGGCCTATTCTGCTGCTGCCGCCTCGGCCTCTTCCTCCGCCTCTGGAGGAACGTTGGCACCTGCCGCCCAGCAAACAGGGGATGTACCACCAACACCACCACCACCACCTCCGTCACCAAGCGTCTCAACCATGTCACACGCCAGCGTTCAGCTCTCCATCTCACAAACATTTGATAGAAAGCGTAAATTCCCACCTAGCCACCCTCGATCCCTGGCCCTGAATGCCAGCATTTCTAAACTACTGGCCTATGAAATGCTGTCATTTAGGCTGGTGGACACAGACAGCTTCAAACAGCTCATGTCGCTTGCTGTCCCACAGTATGTTGTTCCCAGCCGGCACTACTTCTCCAAGAGAGCCGTGCCTTCCCTGCACAACCAAGTATCCGATAAAATCAAGTGTGCACTGCGCAACGCCATCTGTAGCAAGGTCCACCTAACCACAGATACGTGGACCAGTAAGCACGGCCAGGGACGCTATATCTCCCTAACTGCACACTGGGTAAATGTAGTGGCAGCTGGGCCCCAGGCGGAGAGCTGTTTGGCGCACGTCCTTCCGCCGCCAAGGATCGCAGGGCAACATTCTTTGCCTCCTGTTGCCACCTCCTCCTTCTCGGCTTCCTCCTCCTCTTCTTCCACCTGCTCATCCAGTCAGCCACACACCTTCACCACCAACTTCAGCACAGCCCGGGGTAAACGTCAGCAGGCCATTCTGAAACTCATATGTTTGGGGGACAGGCCCCACACCGCACAGGAGTTGTGGCGGGGTATTGAACAACAGACCGACGAGTGGTTGCTGCCGGTGAGCCTCAAGCCCGGCCTGGTGGTGTGTGATAATGGGCGAAATCTCGTTGCAGCTCTGGGACTAGCCAATTTGACGCACATCCCTTGCTTGGCGCATGTGCTGAATTTGGTGGTGCAGAAGTTCATTCACAACTACCCCGACATGTCAGAGCTGCTGCATAAAGTGCGGGCCGTCTGTTCGCGCTTCCGGCGTTCACATCCTGCCGCTGCTCGCCTGTCTGCGCTACAGCGTAACTTCGGCCTTCCCGCTCACCGCCTCATATGCGACGTGCCCACCAGGTGGAACTCCACCTTGCACATGCTGGACAGACTGTGCGAGCAGCAGCAGGCCATAGTGGAGTTTCAGCTGCAGCACGCACGGGTCAGTCGCACTACAGAACAGCACCACTTCACCACCAATGACTGGGCCTCCATGCGAGACCTGTGTGCCCTGTTGCGCTGTTTCGAGTACTCCACCAACATGGCCAGTGGCGATGACACCGTTATCAGCGTTACAATACCACTTCTATGTCTCCTTGAGAAAACACTTAGGGCGATGATGGAAGAGGAGGTGGCCCAGGAGGAGGAGGAGGAGGAGGAGGAAGAGGGGTCATTTTTAGCACTTTCAGGCCAGTCTCTTCGAAGTGACTCAGAGGGAGGTTTTTGGCAACAGCAGAGGCCAGGTACAAATGTGGCCAGCCAGGGCCCACTACTGGAGGACGAGGAGGACGAGGATGAGGAGGAGGTGGAGGAGGATGAGGATGAAGCATGGTCACAGCGGGGTGGCACCCAACGCAGCTCGGGTCCATCACTGGTGCGTGGCTGGGGGGAAAGGCAGGACGATGACGATACGCCTCCCACAGAGGACAGCTTGTCCTTACCCCTGGGCAGCCTGGCACACATGAGCGACTACATGCTGCAGTGCCTGCGCAACGACAGCAGAGTTGCCCACATTTTAACCTGTGCGGACTACTGGGTTGCCACCCTGCTGGATCCACGCTACAAAGACAATGTGCCCACCTTACTTCCTGCACTGGAGCGTGATAGGAAGATGCGCGAGTACAAGCGCACGTTGGTAGACGCGCTACTGAGAGCATTCCCAAATGTCACAGGGGAACAAGTGGAAGCCCAAGGCCAAGGCAGAGGAGGAGCAAGAGGTCGCCAAGGCAGCTGTGTCACGGCCAGCTCCTCTGAGGGCAGGGTTAGCATGGCAGAGATGTGGAAAACTTTTGTCAACACGCCACAGCTAACTGCACCACCACCTGATACGCAACGTGTTAGCAGGAGGCAACATTTCACTAACATGGTGGAACAGTACGTGTGCACACCCCTCCACGTACTGACTGATGGTTCGGCCCCATTCAACTTCTGGGTCTCTAAATTGTCCACGTGGCCAGAGCTAGCCTTTTATGCCTTGGAGGTGCTGGCCTGCCCGGCAGCCAGCGTTTTGTCTGAACGTGTATTCAGCACGGCAGGGGGCGTCATTACAGACAAACGCAGCCGCCTGTCTACAGCCAATGTGGACAAGCTGACGTTCATAAAAATGAACCAGGCATGGATCCCACAGGACCTGTCCGTCCCTTGTCCAGATTAGACATTAACTACCTCCCCATAACCATATATTATTGGACTCCAGGGCACTTCCTCATTCAATCCTATTTTTATTTTCATTTTACCATTATATTGCAAGGCTACCCAAAGTTGAATGAACCTCTCCTCTGCCTGTGTGCTAGGCCTAAATATATGCCAATGGATTGTTGCAGTGGTGGCTGACGTGAAGCCTCATTCTCTGCTATGACATGCAGACTGATTCTCTGGTGACATGAAGCCAGATTGTCTGTTACGGGACCTCTCTCCTCTGCCTGGGTGCTGGGCCTGAATTTATGACAATGGACTGTTGCAGTGGTGGGTGACGTGAAGCCTGATTCTCTGCTATGACATGCAGACTGATTCTCTGCTGACATGAAGCCAGATCCTCTGTTACGGGACCTCTCTCCTCTGCCTGGGTGCTGGGCCTAAATTTATGAAAATGGACTGTTGCAGTGGTGGGTGACGTGAAGCCTCATTCTCTGCTATGACATGCAGACTGATTCTCTGCTGACATGAAGCCAGATCGTCTGTTACGGGACCTCTCTCCTCTGCCTGGGTGCTGGGCCTAAATTTATGAAAATGGACTCTTACAGTGGTGGGTGACGTGAAGCCTGATTCTCTGCTATGACATGAAGACTGATTCTCTGCTGACATGAAGCCAGATCCTCTGTTACGGGACCTCTCTCCTCTGCCTGGGTGCTGGGCCTAAATATCTGACAATGGACTGTTGCATTGGTGGCTGACGTGAAGCCTGATTCTCTGCTATGATATGAAGACTGATTCTCTGCTGACATGAAGCCAGATTGTCTGTTACGGGACCTCTCTCCTCTGCCTGTGTGCTAGGCCTAAATATATGCCAATGGATTGTTGCAGTGGTGGCTGACGTGAAGCCTGATTCTCTGCTATGACATGCAGACTGATTCTCTGGTGACATGAAGCCAGATCCTCTGTTACGGGACCTCTCTCCTCTGCCTGGGTGCTGGGCCTAAATTTATGAAAATGGACTGTTGCAGTGGTGGGTGACGTGAAGCCTGATTCTCTGCTATGACATGCAGACTGATTCTCTGGTGACATGAAGCCAGATCCTCTGTTACGGGACCTCTCTCCTCTGCCTGGGTGCTGGGCCTAAATTTATGAAAATGGACTGTTGCAGTGGTGGGTGACGTGAAGCCTCATTCTCTGCTATGACATGCAGACTGATTCTCTGCTGACATGAAGCCAGATTGTCTGTTACGGGACCTCTCTCCTCTGCCTGGGTGCTGGGCCTGAATTTATGACAATGGACTGTTGCAGTGGTGGCTGACGTGAAGCCTGATTCTCTGCTATGATATGAAGACTGATTCTCTGCTGACATGAAGCCAGATTGTCTGTTACGGGACCTCTCTCCTCTGCCTGGGTGCCGGGGCCTAAATATCTGAGAATGGACTGTTCCAGTGGTGGGTAACGGGAAGCCAGATTCTCTGCTATGATATGAAGACTGATTCTCTGCTGACATGAAGCCAGATTGTCTGTTACGGGACCTCTCTCCTCTGCCTGGGTGCTGGGCCTAAATTTATGAAAATGGACTTTACAGTGGTGGGTGACGTGAAGCCTGATTCTCTGCTATGACATGAAGACTGATTCTCTGCTGACATGAAGCCAGATTGTCTGTTACGGGACCTCTCTCCTCTGCCTGGGTGCCGGGGCCTAAATATCTGAGAATGGACTGTTCCAGTGGTGGGTGACGGGAAGCCAGATTCTCTGCTATGGAACCTCTCTCCAATTGATTTTGGTTAATTTTTATTTATTTAATTTTTATTTTAATTAATTTCCCTATCCACATTTGTTTGCAGGGGATTTACCTACATGTTGCTGCCTTTTGCAGCCCTCTAGCCCTTTCCTGGGCTGTTTTACAGCCGTTTTAGTGCCGAAAAGTTCGGGTCCCCATTGACTTCAATGGGGTTCGGGTTCGGGACGAAGTTCGGATCGGGTTCGGATCCCGAACCCGAACATTTCCGGGATGTTCGGCCGAACTTCTCGAACCCGAACATCCAGGTGTTCGCTCAACTCTATATAAGAATGAAACTCTACTATACTGAATAATAACACTACCACATCAGCAAAACCAACAAAACCACAGATACAAATTACTGTTTGTTATTTCCCAATCGCTGCCCCCCCAGCAGTTTTAACTATTTCAAGGTTTTTTTTTTCTTCCCCTTCAGTATTCTGAAGACTATTTTGCAATACAAGCAAATATCACACTTAGTATATACATGCCTAATCACACTATAGAGTCCAAATTAATTCAGGTCAGACATGTTACTTACCCCCAAACTATAATTAGATTTAGATTCCATAAGTGCAATGGCCATAAAAGACGTAAAGTAGACATCACGGTCCGTGTCCGTATCCTGTTTAAAATACATACAATTTTCTATGTTCAGATAAATGATAGATACAGATTAAAATGTGTTATTTCAGAATAAATGCCTTGTGTATTTCAAGTCATTTTAATTAATGAGACAGAAGTGTTAAGAAGAGAAAAGTTGAAGAAAAAAAATAAATAAAATAAATAAAATGTATAAATGTTGCAGGCATTTGTGTTAATTTTAAAACTTCTACTTCCCTGGTGGCAGCCATATGGGACACATACATTCCTCATGTATCAATCATATGGACTGAACAGCAAGGTGTTTGGGGCGTTATGACAGCTGCAATGAATGGGAATTAAGCAAAATGTTCTTTATTAAACTTTCCAGAAAATAATGGTTAACTGTGCTTCCCCCAGAGATGGAGGAGTTGTAGAGGAGCCATCTACACATCTATATGTATAGCATTGCCATTCCATTTTATCTGGAACTCCACCAGTTTCAGTCTACACAACAAAGCTGACTCAAGAGTCAGATCCTGCTATTAGAGCATCTCAGCCCTGTACAGAAAAAGGGCTCCATATAAAAGGGAAAATTATATATATATATATATATATATATATATATATATATATATATATATATATATATATATATATATATATATATATATGATTTTTAGCTCAAAATAAGTACAATGCAATAATAAAAATAATTCCCCCAAAGGTGTACATACAGTAGCCTTTAAGTCAGTATGTTTTATTGACTTAAGTCATTTCTCACCGGTATTGTGAATAGAGTTCCCTGGGCTTTAAAGCAGCCATTTTTCAGTCTTTGGGAGTTTTCCAACCAGATCAAGGTTTGCTGTTGTCGGTCCTCATCAATGTATATATATTGCTTGCATTTTTCAAATGTCCTAAAGGTGGCGGCCGTCACGCTGCAGATGGAACACCACATTTAGTTAGTCAAGTCATTTGAAAGATTAGTGCGTTCTGCGCTTAAAGGGGTATTGTGGTCAGAATAGGGGATAACTATCAGAATAGAGGATAACTATCAGATAATTATTCTGCCTCTGGGATTCCGATCAATCACAAGAAAGGGGTCTGTGTATCCCCTGCTGCTCCCCTGATATGACCGGAGCAGCGGGTCGCACATGTGCACAACTTCTCCATTTATTTCTATTAAAAGTTAGAGAGATAGCCGAGTAGAGCGCTCGGCTATATCCAGAACTCCCATAGAAATGAATGGAGTGGCCACACGCATGGGTGTCTGGCTTCTCCGGTCATTTCAACAGGCCGTTCTCATGATTAGCAAGGGATACCTTTTACCTACTTGAATCTCTCTTTAATGACAGTCTCTCCATTATGGCTCATGCACACAACCAATTGGCCATAGAAACACGGTCCATGTGCCTGCCAGATCTCCAGGACTGACCACATCTCTCCGGAATGGACTGTATCATAGTATTTTATGATGTAGTCATTTTATATTGCAAATCTCTTGTACTGAGCTCACAGTTTACTACAAGAGACCCTCAATCAGATATGAAGGGGCTGCATAATAAATCATTAGGATACAGTTAGATCAGTCTTTGGGAGCTGCAGTTGGTAAGGGGGAGATCCGGCAGACACTTGTAAATGCCCTTTACCAAACCTAATCTCAGTGCACAAAGTCAAAATCGTGAACATCAATGAAAAAAAATATTGTTATGGAGTGGAAGACGAGGTCATGGCTGTGTACTTGCAGACAAACGGTTACCGCTATGGCGTGCTCTCAAAGAAATCTTATTCCATTTACATTTGGCATCAACAGCTCATTTATTGACCACATCTGCTTGTCTGCGGCTGATCCTCACCTCTGCTAGTCTAGCATTGTGACTTAACCTACCTGCCCTGGCCTTGTCACATCAGGCTAAGATGTCTTCCCTACTGCTTTGGTACTATGAGCCAGTGTCTCCCATCTAGGTCAGCTGCTAATAGACTACTTATGTAGAGACATGGGGGATTTTCTTCGAGGGAGTCCATAACTACTTGTGAGAGTTGTTGTGAAGAACACACAGTCTCCTACACTCCACTCTCTGGTTTAGTCCTCTGCCAAATCAATTACCTCCTAGTGAATCCACACGGCCTTAGGGCAATGTCCAGACAAAAAAAAAATAATACATACTCCATCCCGAGGCACAGTTCTTGTGCTGAGTTGTTTTGTCCACGTGGACCAGAGATGTTACAACCCCCATACGTAGCAACACCAATCTTTCGGACAATTGCAAAGTACTGTTAGATCCTTAGAAAGGGTTGTCCCGATACAACAACTCATCCCCTGAATGGTCCACCAAATTCAAATGTATGGCACTGCCAGATACAGCCGAGACTTTGTACTCTGCGATCTCTGTCAGTTCTATTGCGTTGAATTGAGTAGCAAAACACGCGCATCACTGCTCCTTTGCAGCTGAGAAACACAGGCCTCTATTCCCGATAGTTGAATGCCCCCACCCAGACACTTATACCCAACCTTGTAGGTACAAGTTATCACAATAGGACAGCCACTTCAATGGTCAGGTGGCAATTCATAGCAAATAAAAAGCATTGGGGTGGGGTTGGAATAACCCTTCACTCATAAAAAGAAGTATTTGACATGAATTCAGAAATACTGAACATCCTCCCATTTGATAAATCAGAGCAGACAATCTTTGTTATGCCCTATTGCTCACACCAGCTATGCTTGAGCACCTCTGTAGTTTCTGCAACTCCCATAGACTCGTTCAGGGATTGCCAAACATGCATGCAACTATTCCATTTATTCTCTACCTGCATCTGCCAGAGGTGGAACCCACATCCAGACATTTATGGCCAATCTTGTGACTATACCATAAATGTTCTAAAGTAGGAATACCTCTAAATATTCACAGGAACGAACAGGGACCAGAAGGACTGCTGAAACCATGGGCAGTAGCCTTAAGGCAAGGGCTACATGGTGACATTTGTTGCACAAAAGTAATGCGTAAATTTTTATAACGGTAGTCAATGGTGTCTCACTGCGACATACTGCGAATGCGACACAACAGTTGAAAAAGATTCATCCAAGTTGGATTTTTGTGTGACTGTCAGTGCGACACCCTTCACTATCATTGCAAAATAGGTTGGGCGACTTTGGTGCGACACCAATGTTGCAATGTAGTTGCACTGTTTTTGTTGCGCAACACATGTCGCGATGTAGCCCTAGCAAGCAACAGAAAAGCCAGTTCAGTCCTATAGGGGGCCAAAAAAGTTCTATAATTGCGCATATCCTAGCTATACGTTACTTAAGTGGCTCTCAATTTTACAGCAATAACTTTACTTACAAAGAGTTAACTTGTTCTCTGGAGTTTGGAAATGTTAGATAAGCTCCACCAGAAGTGTAGGAGAGTTGACGATAATATCCTGAAAAGCAAAAAAACACAAGAAGATTACAATAAAAGTTTTCTATGAAGAGCTATTCTTCTGCAAGACCACAGATGTACGGCGAATTAACAGGCTCCACCACTCACCTTCTAACATTAAACTCTTTGCCTTTTGGAATGTTTCCTCCTTTAGTTGTCCAGTGGAATTCAAATAGTCTATTACATCTGGAATAACAGCCATGCGAGCAATATTTTGTTCACCAGAACCATAGGGTTGCAGGAGTTGATTCTCAAGGTGTTGTACCGAGAGTCCAAAGATATCACCTGGGGAGGTAACATTGAGGAGTCATTGAAGTTTCAGAACTACGGATGGAGTAGAGTTAACACTCCTGTTTTCTGAGTTGTGTTATCTAATCTAAGCAAACACCTTCAATTGTTTTTCAATGGCTTTTGTCTCAAGATAACTCATTGCGATAAGAAATTTGAGTTAAGAGCTGAAGTACTAACCATGTTTAGTAGCAATAAGCCTTATGACAAACACATTATACTTCACCTACAGAAAGCTCAGATTCTCGGAATTTGTGAATTAATAAGAAAACGTATAGAAGTCTTGTGATTTCTATGGACATTTATTTTCTAAACATTCACCCACAGGGGCAAGAACACTAGAGGCGCATTTCTATCATTGTGCAATAGCAGGTGTCCAGAAATACTCACCAATGGCAGTGATGTAAGCAGTGATGGAGCCTGGCACTGTATCCTCTGGAGGAGTTATACTGATTGGCAGCTGAATGTTTGTGTCTTTAAAAAAGGTTAAATTGGAATCATTAAAAGGAAAAAGATAAAAGGAGCAAGAGTCTTAGATGAAAGGGAGCAGAATTTTGAAAAAGACATTTAATAGTAAAGTGAGGAGTTTGATAAAAAGTGATGTTGGGGTAATTACTTACTTTCCACGAAGACTAGATTACTTGAAGTCCGTTCCTGACGGATTCCATTAGGCTGAAAAACAAAGATGGAAATTTTGCAGTTGTTTGCCATTTTTTGTGGGTAGGAGAACAAAACAGCAGCCGCCCAGTGATGCAAGCACACACAAAGATCTAGAGCCATAGATCCTAGACTAGCCTTGACCCCAAGTTCACACCTGAGCATTTTACAGCGCGTTCAAACACATGAAAAGCAATGCTTCCCTATGGGAATGGTTCTCACCTGGGCGTTTTACAGCGCATACGATCGCGCTGTAAAACGCCCGACGCTCAAACAAGTACTTGAGCTTCTTTGGGGCATTTTGACGCGCGTTTGTGGCCATAGGACACTGCAGTCAATGACACAAACGCGCGTCAAACGCGCGTTTACTATTACAAAAACCGCGCGTCACAAACGCGCGTTTGACGCGCGTTTGGGAAACGCTCAGGTGTGAAAGCAGGGTAAAAAGGTACCCAACATCTGGTGTCACAGCCCTATAGATAGCCTCACCCATCTTGGATTCTGCCATTTTGCACTGTACTTCGTGCAGGCAGAGACGTCAGCAGTCGAAAGTGGGACAGTGCTAGGAAAGACTTTAAAACTTATTTTTCTGTCTAGAAGTTCAGGGAAAGGATAGGGAGGAATAATTCCACAGTATTGAAGCAGAACAGGGTTTAGTAGGGGAGGTTACAGCCTGGGTAATAGGAGCAATCCTATTACACCTTGCTGCACTGACTGGGGATTCAAATTGCCATTATACAGCTCTGTAATTCCAACAAACAGTTCTTATTATTGGGATGCAAGTGCTGTTTGATACTGCCAGTAACAGGCTTTATTACAAGGAAATATTTCTACATCTTATTTGCCCTAATGCGGTGCAGTTATATGTCCTAAAGCACTTTTTTTGGTTGCATTAGTGGAAAAATAGTGCTTATTAGCCGTTGTGGTGAATTGAGAAAATTACAGCCCTTTTTGGCTTGTATTAGGCCCCTTTCACACGGGCGACTTTTCCGTGCGGGTGCGATCCGTGAGGCGAACGTATGGCACCCGCACTAAATCCTGACCCATTCATTTCTATGGGGCTGTGCACATGAGCGATGTTTTTAACGCATCACTTGTGCGTTCAGTTGAAATCGCAGCATGCTCTATATTTTCCGATTTTGACGTGACGCAGGCCCCATAGAAGTGAATGGGGTGCGTGAAAATCGGATGGCATCCGCAAGCAAGTACGGATGCCGTGCGATTTGCACGCATGGTTGCTAGGAGATAGAGTTGAGCGAACACCTGGATGTTCGGGTTCGAGAAGTTCGGCCGAACATCCCGGAAATGTTCGGGTTCGGGATCCGAACCCGATCCGAACTTCGTCCCGAACCCGAACCCCATTGAAGTCAATGGGGACCCGAACTTTTCGGCACTAAAAAGGCTGTAAAACAGCCCAGGAAAGAGCTAGAGGGCTGCAAAAGGCAGCAACATGTAGGTAAATCCCCTGCAAACAAATGTGGATAGGGAAATGAATTAAAATAAAAATTAAATAAATAAAAATTAACCAAAATCAATTGGAGAGAGGTTCCATAGCAGAGAATCTGGCTTCCCGTCACCCACCACTGGAACAGTCCATTCTCAGATATTTAGGCCCCGGCACCCAGGCAGAGGAGAGAGGTCCCGTAACAGAGAATCTGTCTTCATGTCAGCAGAGAATTAGTCTGCATGTCATAGCAGAGAATGAGGCTTCACGTCAGCCACCACTGCAACAGTCCATTGGCATATATTTAGGCCCAGCACCCAGGCAGAGGAGGGAGGTCCCGTAACAGAGAATCTGTCTTCATGTCAGCAGAGAATTAGTCTGCATGTCATAGCAGAGAATGAGGCTTCACGTCAGCCACCACTGCAACAGTCCATTGGCATATATTTAGGCCCAGCACACACACAGGCAGAGGAGAGAGGTCCCGTAACAGAGAATCTGGCTTCATGTCAGCAGAGAATCAGTCTGCATGTCATAGCAGAGAATGAGGCTTCACGTCAGCCACCACTGCAACAGTCCATTGGCATATATTTAGGCCCAGCACACACACAGGCAGAGGAGAGAGGTCCCGTAACAGAGAATCTGGCTTCATGTCAGCAGAGAATCAGTCTGCATGTCATAGCAGAGAATGAGGCTTCACGTCAGCCACCACTGCAACAGTCCATTGGCATATATTTAGGCCCAGCACCCAGGCAGAGGAGGGAGGTCCCGTAACAGAGAATCTGTCTTCATGTCAGCAGAGAATTAGTCTGCATGTCATAGCAGAGAATGAGGCTTCACGTCAGCCACCACTGCAACAGTCCATTGGCATATATTTAGGCCCAGCACACACACAGGCAGAGGAGAGAGGTCCCGTAACAGAGAATCTGGCTTCATGTCAGCAGAGAATCAGTCTGCATGTCATAGCAGAGAATGAGGCTTCACGTCAGCCACCACTGCAACAGTCCATTGGCATATATTTAGGCCCAGCACACACACAGGCAGAGGAGAGAGGTCCCGTAACAGAGAATCTGGCTTCATGTCAGCAGAGAATCAGTCTGCATGTCATAGCAGAGAATGAGGCTTCACGTCAGCCACCACTGCAACAGTCCATTGGCATATATTTAGGCCCAGCACCCAGGCAGAGGAGGGAGGTCCCGTAACAGAGAATCTGTCTTCATGTCAGCAGAGAATTAGTCTGCATGTCATAGCAGAGAATGAGGCTTCACGTCAGCCACCACTGCAACAGTCCATTGGCATATATTTAGGCCCAGCACCCAGGCAGAGGAGGGAGGTCCCGTAACAGAGAATCTGTCTTCATGTCAGCAGAGAATTAGTCTGCATGTCATAGCAGAGAATGAGGCTTCACGTCAGCCACCACTGGAACAGTCCATTCTCAGATATTTAGGCCCCGGCACCCAGGCAGAGGAGAGAGGTCCCGTAACAGAGAATCTGTCTTCATGTCAGCAGAGAATTAGTCTGCATGTCATAGCAGAGAATGAGGCTTCACGTCAGCCACCACTGCAACAGTCCATTGGCATATATTTAGGCCCAGCACCCAGGCAGAGGAGAGAGGTCCCGTAACAGACAATCTGGCTTCATGTCAGCAGAGAATCAGTCTGCATGTCATAGCAGAGAATCAGGCTTCACGTCACCCACCACTGCAACAGTCCATTGTCATAAATTTAGGCCCAGCACTAGTGTTGAGCGGCATGTCCCATATTCGAATTCGCGAAATTTTGTGAATATTCGAAAGAATATTCGTAAAATATTCGCGATTATTCAAATTCGTTATTATTTCGCATATGCGATAATTCGAATTATCGCATAATACATATGCTATGCAAAATTCACATGTGCGCTAATGAAATCGCCTTACGAAGATTCGCAACTCAATTCAATCACTAATGTATGAATGCAATGCCCTTTGCCTCTGTTCTGGGACAAGTGTAGATATTCGCATGTGCGCTAATAAAATCGCCTTACGAAGATTCGCACCTCAATCACTTTCTAGGGAATGTGAGACTTTTGGGAATCAATCGAGATACAGTGGGGGGTGATGACAGTAGTTGACAGAGTACAGATCAATGTAATCTGTAAGGTGGAAAGTAAAATAAAAAATACGAATATTCGTAAATCGAATTTTACGAAGTTCTACGTATTCGCGAATATGGTGCTATACTATATGAATGCACAGGCCTTTGCCTCTCTGTTCTGGGGACAAGTGTAGATATTTGCATTTGCGTTAATAAAATCGCCTTACGAAGATTCGCAGCTCAATTCAATCACTAATGTATGAATGCAAAGCCCTTTGCCTCTGTTCTGGGACAAGTGTAGATATTCGCATGTGCGCTAATAAAATCGCCTTACGAAGATTCGCAACTCAATTCACTAATGTATGAATGCAAAGCCCTTTGCCTCTGTTCTGGGACGTGCCGATATTCGCATGTGCGCTAATAAAATCGCCTTACGAAGATTCGCGCCTCAATCACTTTCTAGGCAATGTGAGTAAGATCTGAGCTGTTGGACCTTTGGGAAACAATCAATTATATGTGTACTGTAATTTTGTGGGGGGGGGGGGGGGAAACAAAAAACGAATATTCGTTTTTACGAATATATAGCACTATATTCGAAATATTCGCGAAATCGCGAAGTTGCGATATTCGCGAAAAAAATTTGCTTTTCGAATATTCGCGCTCAACACTACCCAGCACCCAGGCAGAGGAGAGAGGTCCCGTAACAGAGAATCTGGCTTCATGTCAGCAGAGAATCAGTCTTCATATCATAGCAGAGAATCAGGCTTCACGTCACCCACCACTGTAAGAGTCAATTTTCATAAATTTAGGCCCAGAACCCAGGCAGAGGAGAAAGGTCCCGTAACAGACAATCTGGCTTCATGTCAGCAGAGAATCAGTCTTCATATCATAGCAGAGAATCAGGCTTCACGTCACCCACCACTGCAACAGTCAATTGTCATAAATTTAGGCCCAGCACCCAGGCAGAGGAGAGAGCTCCCGTAACAGAGGATCTGGCTTCATGTCAGCAGAGAATCAGTCTGCATGTCATAGCAGAGAATGAGGCTTCACGTCACCCACCACTGCAACAGTCCATTGGCATATATTTAGGCCTAGCACACAGGCAGAGCAGAGAGGTCCCGTAACAGACAATCTGGCTTCATGTCAGCAGAGAATCAGTCTGCATGTCATAGCAGAGAATGAGGCTTCACGTCACCCACCACTGCAACAGTCCATTGGCATATATTTAGGCCTAGCACACAGGCAGAGCAGAGAGGTCCCGTAACAGACAATCTGGCTTCATGTCAGCAGAGAATCAGTCTGCATGTCATAGCAGAGAATGAGGCTTCACGTCACCCACCACTGCAACAGTCCATTGGCATATATTTAGGCCTAGCACACAGGCAGAGCAGAGAGGTCCCGTAACAGACAATCTGGCTTCATGTCAGCAGAGAATCAGTCTGCATGTCATAGCAGAGAATGAGGCTTCACGTCACCCACCACTGCAACAGTCCATTGGCATATATTTAGGCCTAGCACACAGGCAGAGCAGAGAGGTCCCGTAACAGACAATCTGGCTTCATGTCAGCAGAGAATCAGTCTGCATGTCATAGCAGAGAATGAGGCTTCACGTCACCCACCACTGCAACAGTCCATTGGCATATATTTAGGCCTAGCACACAGGCAGAGCAGAGAGGTCCCGTAACAGACAATCTGGCTTCATGACAGCAGAGAATCAGTCTGCATGTCATAGCAGAGAATGAGGCTTCACGTCAGCCACCACTGCAACAGTCCATTGGCATATATTTAGGCCTAGCACACAGGCAGAGCAGAGAGGTCCCGTAACAGACAATCTGGCTTCATGACAGCAGAGAATCAGTCTGCATGTCATAGCAGAGAATCAGGCTTCACGTCAGCCACCACTGCAACAGTCCATTGTCATAAATTTAGGCCCAGCACCCAGGCAGAGGAGAGAGGTCCCGTAACAGAGAATCTGGCTTCATGTCAGCAGAGAATCAGTCTTCATATCATAGCAGAGAATCAGGCTTCACGTCACCCACCACTGTAAGAGTCAATTTTCATAAATTTAGGCCCAGAACCCAGGCAGAGGAGAAAGGTCCCGTAACAGACAATCTGGCTTCATGTCAGCAGAGAATCAGTCTTCATATCATAGCAGAGAATCAGGCTTCACGTCACCCACCACTGCAACAGTCAATTTTCATAAATTTAGGCCCAGAACCCAGGCAGAGGAGAAAGGTCCCGTAACAGACAATCTGGCTTCATGTCAGCAGAGAATCAGTCTTCATATCATAGCAGAGAATCAGGCTTCACGTCACCCACCACTGCAACAGTCAATTGTCATAAATTTAGGCCCAGCACCCAGGCAGAGGAGAGAGCTCCCGTAACAGAGGATCTGGCTTCATGTCAGCAGAGAATCAGTCTGCATGTCATAGCAGAGAATGAGGCTTCACGTCACCCACCACTGCAACAGTCCATTGGCATATATTTAGGCCTAGCACACAGGCAGAGGAGAGGTTCATTCAACTTTGGGTAGCCTCGCAATATAATGGTAAAATGAAAATAAAAATAGGATTGAATGAGGAAGTGCCCTGGAGTCCAATAATATATGGTTATGGGGAGGTAGTTAATGTCTAATCTGGACAAGGGACGGACAGGTCCTGTGGGATCCATGCCTGGTTCATTTTTATGAACGTCAGCTTGTCCACATTGGCTGTAGACAGGCGGCTGCGTTTGTCTGTAATGACGCCCCCTGCCGTGCTGAATACACGTTCAGACAAAACGCTGGCTGCCGGGCAGGCCAGCACCTCCAAGGCATAAAAGGCTAGCTCTGGCCACGTGGACAATTTAGAGACCCAGAAGTTGAATGGGGCCGAACCATCAGTCAGTACGTGGAGGGGTGTGCACACGTACTGTTCCACCATGTTAGTGAAATGTTGCCTCCTGCTAACACGTTGCGTATCAGGTGGTGGTGCAGTTAGCTGTGGCGTGTTGACAAAAGTTTTCCACATCTCTGCCATGCTAACCCTGCCCTCAGAGGAGCTGGCCGTGACACAGCTGCCTTGGCGACCTCTTGCTCCTCCTCTGCCTTGGCCTTGGGCTTCCACTTGTTCCCCTGTGACATTTGGGAATGCTCTCAGTAGCGTGTCTACCAACGTGCGCTTGTACTCGCGCATCTTCCTATCACGCTCCAGTGCAGGAAGTAAGGTGGGCACATTGTCTTTGTAGCGTGGATCCAGCAGGGTGGCAACCCAGTAGTCCGCACAGGTTAAAATGTGGGCAACTCTGCTGTCGTTGCGCAGGCACTGCAGCATGTAGTCGCTCATGTGTGCCAGGCTGCCCAGGGATAAGGACAAGCTGTCCTCTGTGGGAGGCGTATCGTCATCGTCCTGCCTTTCCCCCCAGCCACGCACCAGTGATGGACCCGAGCTGCGTTGGGTGCCACCCCGCTGTGACCATGCTTCATCCTCATCCTCCTCCACCTCCTCCTCATCCTCGTCCTCCTCGTCCTCCAGTAGTGGGCCCTGGCTGGCCACATTTGTACCTGGCCTCTGCTGTTGCCAAAAACCTCCCTCTGAGTCACTTCGAAGAGACTGGCCTGAAAGTGCTAAAAATGACCCCTCTTCCTCCTCCTCCTCCTCCTCCTCCTGGGCCACCTCCTCTTCCATCATCGCCCTAAGTGTTTTCTCAAGGAGACATAGAAGTGGTATTGTAACGCTGATAACGGTGTCATCGCCACTGGCCATGTTGGTGGAGTACTCGAAACAGCGCAACAGGGCACACAGGTCTCGCATGGAGGCCCAGTCATTGGTGGTGAAGTGGTGCTGTTCTGTAGTGCGACTGACCCGTGCGTGCTGCAGCTGAAACTCCACTATGGCCTGCTGCTGCTCGCACAGTCTGTCCAGCATGTGCAAGGTGGAGTTCCACCTGGTGGGCACGTCGCATATGAGGCGGTGAGCGGGAAGGCCGAAGTTACGCTGTAGCGCAGACAGGCGAGCAGCAGCAGGATGTGAACGCCGGAAGCGCGAACAGACGGCCCGCACTTTATGCAGCAGCTCTGACATGTCGGGGTAGTTGTGAATGAACTTCTGCACCACCAAATTCAGCACATGCGCCAAGCAAGGGATGTGCGTCAAATTGGCTAGTCCCAGAGCTGCAACGAGATTTCGCCCATTATCACACACCACCAGGCCGGGCTTGAGGCTCACCGGCAGCAACCACTCGTCGGTCTGTTGTTCTATACCCCGCCACAACTCCTGTGCGGTGTGGGGCCTGTCCCCCAAACATATGAGTTTCAGAATGGCCTGCTGACGTTTACCCCGGGCTGTGCTGAAGTTGGTGGTGAAGGTGTGTGGCTGACTGGATGAGCAGGTGGAAGAAGAGGAGGAGGAAGCCGAGAAGGAGGAGGTGGCAACAGGAGGCAAAGAATGTTGCCCTGCGATCCTTGGCGGCGGAAGGACGTGCGCCAAACAGCTCTCCGCCTGGGGCCCAGCTGCCACTACATTTACCCAGTGTGCAGTTAGGGAGATATAGCGTCCCTGGCCGTGCTTACTGGTCCACGTATCTGTGGTTAGGTGGACCTTGCTACAGATGGCGTTGCGCAGTGCACACTTGATTTTATCGGATACTTGGTTGTGCAGGGAAGGCACGGCTCTCTTGGAGAAGTAGTGCCGGCTGGGAACAACATACTGTGGGACAGCAAGCGACATGAGCTGTTTGAAGCTGTCTGTGTCCACCAGCCTAAATGACAGCATTTCATAGGCCAGTAGTTTAGAAATGCTGGCATTCAGGGCCAGGGATCGAGGGTGGCTAGGTGGGAATTTACGCTTTCTATCAAATGTTTGTGAGATGGAGAGCTGAACGCTGGCGTGTGACATGGTTGAGACGCTTGGTGACGGAGGTGGTGGTGGTGGTGTTGGTGGTACATCCCCTGTTTGCTGGGCGGCAGGTGCCAACGTTCCTCCAGAGGCGGAGGAAGAGGCCGAGGCGGCAGCAGCAGAATAGGCCGAGGCGGCAGCAGCAGAAGAGGTAGCAGGGGGAGCCTGAGTGACTTCCTTGGTTTTAAGGTGTTTACTCCACTGCAGTTCATGCTTTGCATGCAGGTGCCTGGTCATGCAGGTTGTGCTCAGGTTCAGAACGTTAATGCCTCGCTTCAGGCTCTGATGGCACAGCGTGCAAACCACTCGGGTCTTGTCGTCAGCACATTGTTTGAAGAAGTGCCATGCCAGGGAACTCCTTGAAGCTGCCTTTGGGGTGCTCGGTCCCAGATGGCGGCGGTCAGTAGCAGGCGGAGTCTCTTGGCGGCGGGTGTTCTGCTTTTGCCCACTGCTCCCTCTTTTGCTACGCTGTTGGCTCGGTCTCACCACTGCCTCTTCCTCCGAACTGTGAAAGTCAGTGGCACGACCTTCATTCCATGTGGGGTCTAGGACCTCATCGTCCCCTGCATCGTCTTCCACCCAGTCTTGATCCCTGACCTCCTGTTCAGTCTGCACACTGCAGAAAGACGCAGCAGTTGGCACCTGTGTTTCGTCATCATCAGAGACATGCTGAGGTGGTATTCCCATGTCCTCATCATCAGGAAACATAAGTGGTTGTGCGTCAGTGCATTCTATGTCTTTCACCGCTGGGGAAGGGCTAGGTGGATGCCCTTGGGAAACCCTGCCAGCGGAGTCTTCAAACAGCATAAGAGACTGCTGCATAACTTGAGGCTGAGACAGTTTCCCTGGTATGCATGGGGGTGATGTGACAGACTGATGGGGTTGGTTTTCAGGCGCCATCTGTGCGCTTTCTGCAGAAGACTGGGTGGGAGATAATGTGAACGTGCTGGATCCACTGTCGGCCACCCAATTGACTAATGCCTGTACCTGCTCAGGCCTTACCATCCTTAGAACGGCATTGGGCCCCACCATATATCGCTGTAAATTCTGGCGGCTACTGGGACCTGAGGTAGTTGGTACACTAGGACGTGTGGATGTGGCAGAACGGCCACGTCCTCTCCCAGCACCAGAGGGTCCACTAACACCACCACGACCATGTCCACGTCCGCGTCCCTTACTAGATGTTTTTCTCATTGTTATGGTTCACCACAACAACAAATATATTATTTGGCCCAATGTATTGTATTCAAATTCAGCGGGATATAAATTTGAGGCCTAGTATTTAGGCGCTGGGTGACCGGTATGGATTTAGTGACAGAATTAGACTTGGAAATGCACAGAAGCGTGTGTGTGTGAAGTTATTCTGAATGACCCAATGTGCACCTTGAATATTATATACCCTTTTAGGGATAGATTTCAAATAGCTCTGATATAGCAGAAACCACTAAATTATGAAATTGCTAAATTGGGAATTGTACTTCAACCCAGAACAAAAAATGTGCTTTGACGGACACTAAATATCTTGCCCAGCAACAACAGTACAACGGTGGGTAACGAGAGATTTAGAGGGAATTAAATTTGAGGCCTAGTATTTAGGCGCTGGGTCACCGGTATGGATTTAGTGACAGAATTAGACTTGGAAATACACAGTAGCGGGTGTGTGTGAAGTTATTCTGAATGACCCTATGTGCACCTTCAATATTATATACCCTTTTAGGGATAGATTTCAAATAGCTCTGATATAGCAGAAACCACTAAATTATGAAATTGCTAAATTGGGAATTGTACTTCAACCCAGAACAAAAAATGTGCTTTGACGGACACTAAATATCTTGCCCAGCAACAACAGTACAGCGGTGGGTAACGAGAGATTTAGAGGGAATTAAATTTGAGGCCTAGTATTTAGGCGCTGGGTCACCGGTATGGATTTAGTGACAGAATTAGACTTGGAAATGCACAGAAGCGTGTGTGTGAAGTTATTCTGAATGACCCAATGTGCACCTTCAATATTATATACCCTTTTTGGGATAGATTTCAAATAGCTCTGATATAGCAGGAACCACTAAATTATGAAATTGCTAAATTGGGAATTGTACTTCAACCCAGAACAAAAAATGTGCTTTGACGGGCACTAAATAACTTTCCCAGCTACAACAGGACAACGGTAACGAGAGATTTAGAGGGATTTAAATTTGAGGCCTAGTATTTAGGCGCTGGGTGACAGGTATGGGTTTAGTGACAGAATTAGACTTGGAAATACACAGTAGCGGGTGTGTGTGAAGTTATTCTGAATGACCCTATGTGCACCTTCAATATTATATACCCTTTTAGGGATAGATTTCAAATAGCTCTGATATAGCAGAAACCACTAAATTATGAAATTGCTAAATTGGGAATTGTACTTCAACCCAGAACAAAAAATGTGCTTTGACGGACACTAAATATCTTGCCCAGCAACAACAGTACAGCGGTGGGTAACGAGAGATTTAGAGGGAATTAAATTTGAGGCCTAGTATTTAGGCGCTGGGTCACCGGTATGGATTTAGTGACAGAATTAGACTTGGAAATGCACAGAAGCGTGTGTGTGAAGTTATTCTGAATGACCCAATGTGCACCTTCAATATTATATACCCTTTTTGGGATAGATTTCAAATAGCTCTGATATAGCAGGAACCACTAAATTATGAAATTGCTAAATTGGGAATTGTACTTCAACCCAGAACAAAAAATGTGCTTTGACGGGCACTAAATAACTTTCCCAGCTACAACAGGACAACGGTAACGAGAGATTTAGAGGGATTTAAATTTGAGGCCTAGTATTTAGGCGCTGGGTGACAGGTATGGGTTTAGTGACAGAATTAGACTTGGAAATACACAGTAGCGGGTGTGTGTGAAGTTATTCTGAATGACCCTATGTGCACCTTCAATATTATATACCCTTTTAGGGATAGATTTCAAATAGCTCTGATATAGCAGAAACCACTAAATTATGAAATTGCTAAATTGGGAATTGTACTTCAACCCAGAACAAAAAATGTGCTTTGACGGACACTAAATATCTTGCCCAGCAACAACAGTACACCGGTGGGTAACGAGAGATTTAGAGGGAATTAAATTTGAGGCCTAGTATTTAGGCGCTGGGTCACCGGTATGGATTTAGTGACAGAATTAGACTTGGAAATACACAGTAGCGGGTGTGTGTGAAGTTATTCTGAATGACCCTATGTGCACCTTCAATATTATATACCCTTTTTGGGATAGATTTCAAATAGCTCTGATATAGCAGGAACCACTAAATTATGAAATTGCTAAATTGGGAATTGTACTTCAACCCAGAACAAAAAATGTGCTTTGACGGGCACTAAATAACTTTCCCAGCTACAACAGGACAACGGTAACGAGAGATTTAGAGGGATTTAAATTTGAGGCCTAGTATTTAGGCGCTGGGTGACAGGTATGGGTTTAGTGACAGAATTAGACTTGGAAATACACAGTAGCGGGTGTGTGTGAAGTTATTCTGAATGACCCTATGTGCACCTTCAATATTATATACCCTTTTTGGGATAGATTTCAAATAGCTCTGATATAGCAGGAACCACTAAATTATGAAATTGCTAAATTGGGAATTGTACTTCAACCCAGAACAAAAAATGTGCTTTGACGGGCACTAAATAACTTTCCCAGCTACAACAGGACAACGGTAACGAGAGATTTAGAGGGATTTAAATTTGAGGCCTAGTATTTAGGCGCTGGGTGACAGGTATGGGTTTAGTGACAGAATTAGACTTGGAAATACACAGTAGCGGGTGTGTGTGAAGTTATTCTGAATGACCCTATGTGCACCTTCAATATTATATACCCTTTTTGGGATAGATTTCAAATAGCTCTGATATAGCAGAAACCACTAAATTATGAAATTGCTAAATTGGGAATTGTACTTCAACCCAGAACAAAAAATGTGCTTTGACGGACACTAAATATCTTGCCCAGCAACAACAGTACAGCGGTGGGTAACGAGAGATTTAGAGGGAATTAAATTTGAGGCCTAGTATTTAGGCGCTGGGTCACCGGTATGGATTTAGTGACAGAATTAGACTTGGAAATACACAGTAGCGGGTGTGTGTGAAGTTACTCTGAATGACCCTATGTGCACCTTCAATATTATATACCCTTTTTGGGATAGATTTCAAAGAGCTCTGATATAGCAGGAACCACTAAATTATGAAATTGCTAAATTGGGAATTGTATTTCAACCCAGAACAAGAAATGTGCTTGAACGGACACTAAATAACTCGCCCAGCTACAGCACTAGGGACAGATTTAGCTGGATATAAATTTGAGGCCTAGTATTTAGGCGCTGGGTGACAGGTATGGGTTTAGTGACAGAATTAGACTTGGAAATACACAGTAGCGGGTGTGTGTGAAGTTATTCTGAATGACCCTATGTGCACCTTCAATATTATATACCCTTTTAGGGATAGATTTCAAATAGCTCTGATATAGCAGAAACCACTAAATTATGAAATTGCTAAATTGGGAATTGTACTTCAACCCAGAACAAAAAATGTGCTTTGACGGACACTAAATATCTTGCCCAGCAACAACAGTACAGCGGTGGGTAACGAGAGATTTAGAGGGAATTAAATTTGAGGCCTAGTATTTAGGCGCTGGGTCACCGGTATGGATTTAGTGACAGAATTAGACTTGGAAATACACAGTAGCGGGTGTGTGTGAAGTTATTCTGAATGACCCTATGTGCACCTTCAATATTATATACCCTTTTTGGGATAGATTTCAAATAGCTCTGATATAGCAGGAACCACTAAATTATGAAATTGCTAAATTGGGAATTGTACTTCAACCCAGAACAAAAAATGTGCTTTGACGGGCACTAAATAACTTTCCCAGCTACAACAGGACAACGGTAACGAGAGATTTAGAGGGATTTAAATTTGAGGCCTAGTATTTAGGCGCTGGGTGACAGGTATGGGTTTAGTGACAGAATTAGACTTGGAAATACACAGTAGCGGGTGTGTGTGAAGTTATTCTGAATGACCCTATGTGCACCTTCAATATTATATACCCTTTTTGGGATAGATTTCAAATAGCTCTGATATAGCAGAAACCACTAAATTATGAAATTGCTAAATTGGGAATTGTACTTCAACCCAGAACAAAAAATGTGCTTTGACGGACACTAAATATCTTGCCCAGCAACAACAGTACAGCGGTGGGTAACGAGAGATTTAGAGGGAATTAAATTTGAGGCCTAGTATTTAGGCGCTGGGTCACCGGTATGGATTTAGTGACAGAATTAGACTTGGAAATACACAGTAGCGGGTGTGTGTGAAGTTACTCTGAATGACCCTATGTGCACCTTCAATATTATATACCCTTTTTGGGATAGATTTCAAAGAGCTCTGATATAGCAGGAACCACTAAATTATGAAATTGCTAAATTGGGAATTGTATTTCAACCCAGAACAAGAAATGTGCTTGAACGGACACTAAATAACTCGCCCAGCTACAGCACTAGGGACAGATTTAGCTGGATATAAATTTGAGGCCTAGTATTTAGGCGCTGGGTGACCGGTATGGATTTAGTGACAGAATTAGACTGGGATATGGCCAAAAAATGAACAGACTATTGCTGGTTAAATGCACTTGGTGTGACAGCTTCACCCTGATGTAGGCTTTAGCCAAAAAACAACCACACCATTGAGGGTTAAATGCACTTGGTGACAGGCGCAGCTTGCCCCTGATTTTGTATATGGCCAAAAAATGAACAGACTATTGCTGGTTAAATGCACTTGGTGTGACAGCTTCACCCTGATGTAGGCTTTAGCCAAAAAACAACCACACCATTGAGGGTTAAATGCACTTGGTGACAGGCGCAGCTTGCCCCTGATTTTGTATATGGCCAAAAAATGAACAGACTATTGCTGGTTAAATGCACTTGGTGTGACAGCTTCACCCTGATGTAGGCTTTAGCCAAAAAACAACCACACCATTGAGGGTTAAATGCACTTGGTGACAGGCGCAGCTTGCCCCTGATTTTGTATATGGCCAAAAAATGAACAGACTATTGCTGGTTAAATGCACTTGGTGTCACAGCTTCACCCTGATGTAGGCTTTAGCCAAAAAACAACCACACCATTGAGGGTTAAATGCACTTGGTCGCAGCTTGTGCTGGCGCACCACAAGACACAAAATGGCCGCCGATCACCCCAGAAAAATGAGACTGACAAACGGTCTGTGCAGCCTAAAAACAGTGAGCAATTGAGGATCAGCAGCTCAATGATCCACAGCTGCAGATCGATCAGTTAATCAAGTCCTTTGGAGGAGTTAATCTGCCTAATCTCGCCCTACTGTCGCAGCCGCAACCTCTCCCTACGCTAATCAGAGCAGAGTGACGGGCGGCGCTATGTGACTCCAGCTTAAATAGAGGCTGGGTCACATGGTGCTCTGGCCAATCACAGCCATGCCAATAGTAGGCATGGCTGTGATGGCCTCTTGGGGCAAGTAGTATGACGCTTGTTGATTGGCTGCTTTGCAGCCTTTCAAAAAGCGCCAAGAAAGCGTCACAAAAGCGCGAAGAAAGCGACGAACACCGAACCCGAACCCGGACTTTTACGAAAATGTCCGGGTTCGGGTCCGTGTCACGGACACCCCAAAATTCGGTACGAACCCGAACTATACAGTTCGGGTTCGCTCATCCCTACTAGGAGACCATCGGGATGGAGACCCGATCATTATTATTTTCCCTTATAACATGGTTATAAGGGAAAATAGCATTCTGAATACAGAATGCATAGTAAAACAGCTCTAGAGGGGTTAAAAAAAAAAAAAAAAGTTTAACTCACCTTAGTCCACTTGCTCGCGAAGCTGGCATCTCCTTGTGTCTCCGCTGCTGATGAACAGGACCTGGGGTGAGCTGCTCCATTAAATATCGGTTAAGGACCTTTGATGACGTCACTCCGGTCATCACATGGTACGTCACATGATCTTTTACCATGGTGATTCACCATGGTAAAAGACCATGTGATGACCGGAGTGACGTCATCGAAGGTCCTTAACCGATATTTAATGGAGCAGCTCACCCCAGGTCCTGTTCATCAGCAGCGGAGACACAAGGAGATGCCGGGCTTCGCGAGCAAGTGGACTAAGGTGAGTTAAATTATTTATTAATTTTTTTTAACCCCTCTAGCGCTGGTTTACTATGCATTCTGTATTCAGAATGCTATTATTTTCCCTTATAACCATGTTATAAGGGAAAATACAATCTTCAGAACATCAATCCCAAGCCCGAACTTCTATGAAGAAGTTCGGGTTTGGGTACCAAACATGCGCGATTTTTCTCACGCGAGTGCAACGCATGACAATGTTTTGCACTTGCGCAGAAAAATAAATAGCGCATTTTCCCGCAACGCACCCGGCTCTTATTCGGGCAAAAAAAAATGACGCCCGTGTGAAAGAGGCCTTAGTGGCAAAAAAATATGTATTTTTGCAGTTCAGCGGTGCAATTATATGTTCTAAAGCCTTTTGTGGCATGTATAAGTGGAAAAAAATAAGGGCCTATTTGCCATTCAGCGGTGCAGTCATATGTTCTATAGCGCTTTTTTGGCATGTAATAGTGGAAAAAAGGGCTTATTGGCCATTGCGTGGTAAAGTGAGAAAATTACAGACTTATCGGGTGTTTTTATTTCATGTGCAGGACACGGCATGTCACGCTGTTCTGCGCCTAGTTTGCCTGGGCAAACGGAATCACACAGGAGGGAAACTGCTCGGTGTGATTCATCAAGAAACCAAATCCTGGCTTTCTCCGTGACAACTCAAAATCATAACCATAGTGGCCAACAATGGGAAGAACATGGTGTCGGCGCTGCGTCAAGGAAGGCTGAGCCATGCACCCTGCATGGCACATGTGTTCAATCTGGCTGTCAAGCGGTTCCTGAAGTCTTCCCTCATCTGCAAGACATCCTAAAAATGGCCAGGAAACTTTGCATGTACTTCAGCCACTCGTACACCACAAAGAACACCCTTCTTAAGCGGCATCTCCAACATAGGCGATATGTGACGTTTCCACCCGTTGGAATTCCACCCTCCATATGTTGGACCAACTGTACGACCAGAGAAAGGCCATAAACGATTTATTGATGATCCATGCGGACCGCAGTACTCCCCTGTGTAACTTTGTTGTCAGCCAGTGGCAACTCATGCATGACTCCCAACGTCTTCTCCGGCCCTTTGAGGAGGCCATGTTATTTGTCAGTCACCAGGACTGCAGTATGAACAACATCATTCCACTGCTTCATGTCCTGGAACAGATGCTGGTAAATTTGGCTGGTCAGAGGACTGTAGACGTGGCGCCTAGATCTCACATCCACATGATCTCTGTGGCGGAACTGGAAGAGGAGGAGGACATTGGAGCACAAGCAATGTGTTTTTCTACACAGGTGACAGGGGAGGATGAGCAGGAACAGCCAGAGGAGCTACAGGGCGATGAGGGAGACGAGGCAGAGGACCCAGACACACTGTGGCAGTATGCAGTGGAGATGGAGGCAGAGAGTCCCTCCAAGTCACTTGCTCAAATGGCCCAATGCATGCTCACTTGCTTGCGTAGTGACAGCTGAATTGTCAGCATTCGACAGAGAGAAGACTTCTGGCTCTCCACCTTGTTGGACCCTCACTACTGGTCCAAAATGGGGTCCTTTTTCACACCCACTGAGAGGGAGGACAAACTGAACTACTCTAGAGACATCCTATGTAGTACGTTGGCTGTTGCCCATCTGTGCCATCGTCCATCCTCTCACAGGTCTGACCGGGGGGCCCTCGGTGCTCACGTTCCTCTGCCATGGCTGCTGTGGCAGGGTGGGGGTAGGAGCAGTTATAGCTCCATTAGCAGAAACGCGAGTCTAGAGTCGCTGATGAGAAGCTTTCTTCACCCCCCCTAGTGAACAAACTACTCACTAGCAGCAGCAGCTAGACCGGGAGCAAAACCTGGTGGCATACTTGGACAGCATCCTGCCATCCCACATTAAATATCCGCTGGACTACTGCGCATCCAAATTGGATTTGTGGCCACAACTGGCAGAGTTTGCCCTGGAAAAGCTGTCCTGCCAATAGTGTGGCATCAGAGCGGGTGTTTAGTGCGGTGGGTGCTATAGTTATGTGAAAAGACTGCCCTTTGTCAAGATGAATCAGGGGTGGATCAGACAGGATTTTGACCCACCAATGCCTGATGCATCAGCCATCAGAATTGGCTTACGATTTGGTAGCCAAAAGCAGGAATGGATACAAAACACAGAAGACATGCAAATATTCCATTCACGTGTCATCTCCGTTTTGGATCCACTCCTGTTTGTTTTTGGGCTTTAGCAATATTGATGGATTACTGACGAAAAGCTGACCGAGTGAAGGCGGATGCTCCACAGACAGGGGTTATTGTTCTGACAGATCAGAGGAAGGGCGAAATAATCAGTGACGTCAACACAAACTTACTGCCGACACCCTCTCCACTCTGTCGGGGGGGGGGGGGGGGCTCTACTTGTATAAGCGTTTAATAGAACAGGTTCTGTAGAAATCTATGTGGTATCAGCTGACGGCGGTGTAAAAGGAGTGCGCTCTTTCACACTATAGTAGGATCTTGGGCCTCTGCACGGTTCTTTATACCTGGCACTAACATTGACCTGTGAGGCTGAGTTCATACTTCACTTATTTGGGCAGTTATGGGGCCAAAACAACTCAAGTGTGCAGTGATTCTAAGAGCGACGCCTGTCATCTGCATGTCATACTCACAGTAATCCCTATGCGTGCTACTGCAAGGCACAGTGTTCTACAGCACTGTACAGGCTCTTAGCAGCCAGGAAATAGACTTTTTTTTTTACATGACTCGCCACGAATAAATTCGGATCAAACTGATTGTTTTTCCGAAAATTTGGCGATCCAGCCAAATATACTAGTCACGACCATCTAGTGCCTCAACTCTCTCCAAACAGCAGATTTCAGAGGAAAGAAGTATTGGGCAGTTTGACTTTAACATACCCAAACCGTTCTCAGCAGCCTATTCCAATCTGTGGATATTCGTTCAGAAGAAATAGCCGTTGACCTAATCCATTTTTTAAGTGTGAATGGCTGACCTTGCCCTTTCATTGTTTGGAGAGCAATATTTACATGCAGTCTCCCCCCTCCCGTTTCCAACAAAATGACAGTTTTTCTCTCCATCATTAGACATTTTCACAGAATTTTTATAAAAGGTTAAATAGGTAAAATTCTGTTTTTTCCGGGGAGGTCCAGTCTATGGGTTACTGCCTTGAAGGCAGATGCCTAGTTTGTGACCACCTAAAACCAGCCCACTGGAAAAATGACTGCTATGTGTGCATCTTAATTCATATCAATGGGTGAAATCCATGACAAATCCCGAAAAAAGAAAAAAGAAATAGAATAAAAATAATGAATATCAAATTACACTCAGGGCTCACCTCCACAATAACAGTGTTCACAACTGTGTCCTTGCGGGGAGACTGTGAAGCATCATTTGGTCCATCACACGCGCCAATATGACTGGTCTGAGCAGATGCAGTAATACTGATCTCACCTGTGGAAGGGACACATTCAAATAATCATAAGTATGAACTTAAGGAATTCCCAAGTTTAGGTCGGCACAAATACATGGTCATCGCCGCTCTTACCAACAAAGTTTGGTTGTAGTTCCCAGATATAGGCGGTCCTACCATTGGCAGCTACACAGACATCTTGCTGACCGTCCTTCAGTACAGCGGTAAATGCATTGGAGTTCTCCAGAGTAGCCTGGACCTAAAGTGGCAGCAAAGGAACTATATGTAGTAACTGGCACAAGGAACCACCATGTGGTCAGAAGACCGTGCTACCAATACTATTATAACTGAAATAGTTTGTTCACCTTGATGCTCTGTTCCATGTAATTGCGTACAACTCCTGTCACGGTCAAGGTTTCATCTCGGAGAAGAGAATATGGCAAAGAGAGCTCCATGGAGAATGTAAGGAATGTTGTGATAGTAGCTGGATTTCTGGTCATACCAAAGCCCGTTTCTTCAGAGGTACAGAAAGCAGTTCCTTGCCATTTTGTGATGCTGTCTGGAATAGTCTCTGACAGAGTGGCCCGGCCTTCAGTACTAAACAAAAAGGACAGAGAATTCTGAATATACAGATACTGGCACGGGACCAGGCAAGAGAGCTAGAAAAGTGCCAGGGGAGGTGAATACTCTGTGGTTCGTTTACAAAGACAATTTTTTTTTTTACTCCGATCCTTGTATCCAGGCAATGGAATCAGGTGGAAAACCATAAGGAGGTAGACAACTATTTTTTTGTTATTTTTCATCTGAAGTTAGAGTAATTACATACATGTTCAGTTTCCATAGTATTCTCCATACACAGCAGACTCCTGTAAAGGCAACCCCACCAATGAGTTGTTAATGGCAGCCACTGAAAACTATAACCCTGCTTTCACACATGAGCATTTCCCAAACGCGCGTCAAACACGCGTTTTTTGTAATAGTATGTAGTTTGTGTCATTGACTGCAGTGTCCTATGGCCACAAACGCGCGTCAAAACGCCCCAAAGAAGCTCAAGTACTTGTTTGAGCGTCGGGCGTTTTACAGCGCGATCGTACGCGCTGTAAAACACCCAGGTGAGAACCATTCCCATAGGGAAGTATTGCTTTCCATGTGTTGAGCGTTTTACAGCGCGTTCAAACGCGCTGTAAAACGCTCAGGTGTGAACTTAGGGTAAAAGTAGATTAAGCCAGAAGCACTTGAAATGGGAGCTGAAGTGAAGAGCCCTGCTGGCATGGCCACTACATACTGGATAGAGCCTTCTGCTTCCAGTCCCATAAATGGATATAGTGAATAGTGATGAGCGGCAGAGGTCATAATCAAATTCGCAATATTTCGCAAATATTTTGTAGAATATTCAGCGAATATTCGCGAATTCGAATATCCGTTATATTCAACGATTTTTTTTACTCGGGGGGGGGGGGGGGGGGGGAAACAAGGTAATGATGTGGAATTTTTATTGAAAAGGTTTCAATTGCCGAGCAAAAACATGATTCCTCCCTGCTTCTTGCTTGTGGACCAATGAGTCATAGCACTATAAATCGAATATATTAGTTTTTTCAAATATTCGTAATATTCTAAAACAAGAATATATAGCAATACAGCGAATATTCGAAAAAAACTAATGTAAAAGCAATTTAGCTAATATAGTGCTATAATCTTTTTTTTCAATATAGTTTAAAAATGTTTCCAATCCGAACTTCAGATGAGAAAAAAAATTACAACTATTAGACAAAGATTATAGCACTATATTAGCTTAATTGCTCTATATTCATTTTTTCGAATATTAGCTATATATTCTTGTTTTAGAATATTACTAATATTCGAAAAAAATAATATAGTGCTATATATATATATATATATATATATATATATATATATATATATATATTAGTTTTTTTTTTAGAATATTCATAATTTTTACCATTTAAAGTGACTCATGAATGATTCCTCCTTGCTTCTTGCTTGTGGGCCAATGAGTCATTGGCCCACAAGAAAGAAGCAGGGAGGAATCATGTTTTTATACTCGGCAATTTAAAAAATGTGACAAAAATATAGCATTATAAAAAATTTGCATTATGAAAATTTGCAATAAAAAAAAATCTCAAATATTTTAAATTACGAATATATCACTATATTCTAAATATTCACGAATTTTCAAAGTACCTATATTTCAACAAAAATTCGCAATTCGAATATTCGTGATCAACACTAATAGTGAATAGTTTCCAGTGACTGCTATGAACACAGGATTGGCATCATGCTGGGTGTTGGATCCCTATCGACCCAATATTGTTGAATTATCTAGAGAATAGGTCATCAATATCAAAGTCTCGGAAAAAAACTTTAATCCAACCTGCAAAACAACTCTTCATAATGTATGCTCTTCAGTTCCAAATCTTATTAACCTTGACTGCATCTGAGTACATTATACATATAAATAAAATTTGAAACTGAAGAGCATACTCTTTTAGTGCCTTTGATTTGCATATTGGATTAATCTGACTGCTGAGCCTTCATCTGGCACCACATCACTGTCATGGAGTGGAGGCCTCATCTTCATTAATTGAGTGGGTATCACAGCAGACTGCACTAGCGACTTCAACCACAATTGCACGCTATAGTGAGCGACCAAATGACGTTGCAATTTCTAACAATAAATAGAATCCGTAGAATTACAGTTAGTGGCAAAGAGGAGGCACTTGGATCCCACGGGAACACATTCTTGAAAAAGGTTATTAGATTGACATGTAGTTAAAAGGAAGATACTTACTCAAGAGTTAACATAACCCATGAGAAGGTTTCAGAAAAGTTTGTTCGAACAGTTTCCTGTGGTGCAGAGACAGCACTGGATTCTAGACTGACAGTTTTGAAACGAGGATCAGCACCAAAACCTCTGGCTATGACAAGATGGAAAGTTTAGAATTAGTTTATGAAAATTTTGGAATATTTTCACAGAAGTAAACAAAAAAAGATATAAAACCAGGCAACTCACCTGGAAGGACATTACCTGGTGGATTCTTATCACAGACTTCAGGTTTTCTTGCCCTGACACTTGTTCTAAAAGCCATCCCAACTGCCTGAAAAAAAAAAGGAAAAATGCCCTATAAGTAATAATTTCTTTGCAGAGAAAAAAAAAGGTTTTACAATTTATTTATTTTTATCTATACTTGTGGTGCAGCTTTCATAAAATCACAATACAACATTTGGAGTTTACTTTACCCTCCATACTGAAGGCTAGATTTACATCATGTTTGAGATATTATTTTCATACATTGTATTATTTTTTTTCTTTCCAGCATCACAAGGGAGAATGTGTCCCTGGGGCCAAAACTGAAACCTCTTTTGATCTAAATAGACAATCTTGTAAACAAGAGGTAAACCTAGTCTGAGCCATTTGCTCCTCAAGCGGCAGAAACCTACTTACCTTTAGAATATTATAGGTGTCACCTTCTGTTGTGCTGCTCACAGGTACATAGTATCTTCCATTGTAGAAGACCAATTTGTCTGGGTCCTCACAGGGGGGGGCTGGGTCTTCTACGTCAAAATCAGCCACACGGTAACCATAGGGATTAAATATGACAGAGTTGTAGATCTGGAATGGAGTGGTCAAGTTAGATGTGGTCTTAAAATGTGTTCTGCCTCACACCACTAATCCCCAACAGTGCCAACCATAAACCAAGACACATTTTTGCACACTGACCAGCCCATAATTGAAAGTAGATGAACGTTTTCTGACTACTTACACTGTCTGCTGAGAATGGCTCATAGGGGTACATAATCAAGAGGCTGGTATCAATCACACGCAGTGCACAGTATGAATTTGGGTCTGCTGAAAGCTGTATATCAACCGTGGAACCTGGAGCTACCTTTTCCTCTGAGAAAGTCATAGAAACCTAAAATGATATATGTATATATGAACAGAGCAATGAAGAACAATCCTGGTACCTGATGACACCCAAAAGGTTCCTCTACCACATGAGAGGTAAACAGTACAATAAAGAGCATAAGAGAATTGGAGAGGTGGCCCCATTAACGATTTCTTATTGGTGTCATGGCCATCAATCTACTAGACAAAGCTCTACATAGAGACATCAGATTGTGGAACATACATGAACAGTTTGGTTAGAAAACTGTATTCTGAAACAATATGAACAAAGACAATCTACTTCACCTCCTTGCTATACATTCTAGAAGGCAGGCACTATAGAGTTATGCGAGTCCATATACCTGATTTCTGAAGCACTTCTCAATGTTGAGACTGACTGTATCAGCAATCATTTCGTTCCCCAAAAGACTGTATATAACCAAATCAGCACGTGGGGCCATGTCAGCAGACACTGGGAGGTCCAAGGAGAAAGAACCATTCCTTGCTGCAAAGAGACAATGAGGTGTTAGTACTCCTGCTATAGAGCTGTCACTATTAAGAGATTGATTACATTTCTCCAGGAAGGAATTTTTTTCTATCAGGATTTTTTTTTTTTATCCCTAGGATGAGGAAAATAAGCTTCTACATCAAAATAGCTTTTGGCTTCTCTCTGAATCAACACAGCTGGTAAGTCTAAACTGGATGGACATGTGTCGCCTCACCCACACAGAGTTCCCTCTGCACAGTTTGTGATGAGAATACCAGGCCAAAAACCCCATGGGGAATCCATGACGTTTCCAAATAGACACTGCCAGGGCCGGCGTCATAACCTGGCATCCCCGGGGGGGGGGGGGGGGGGGGGACTCTCCGATCTGCTGCTGCTTCATTCTATTTAGTTGTGTTACTGTTTCATTAAGCAGTTTACTTCTTGTATGAATCCCCCTCAGAGCCCCTTCCACCTACTTGCTGTGTCCACCCCTCCTGTCCATCCAGGGCCCCTGTCTCACTCCTCTGCCTCTCATTATGGTGGCATCTGAACAGCATTCACCATAAGGACCTTCTAACGTCACAGGGTCATGTGACTGTGCCCCCCACCCCGTACTGCGCCCACTTATACCCTGCATTGTGCCCTCTTACCACACCCTGTGCAGTGCCCCTAGTCATTCCCTGTACTGTGCCCTCTTATACCCTTTTATCCGGTCATTGTATGGTGGTTTTATCATTGTATGGCGGTGGTATCACTATATGGCGGTGGTATCCAATAACTGCATGGCCATAACTGTATCCCCTTCCATGCCCACGCCATCCTTTTTAAGACCTGGCATGAGCGGGAAAAGATAGATTGCGGTGCTAAGGACCTTTGTGCCACAATCCGTGTCAGAAATACGCCTAAGGCTACTTTCACACCTGCGTTTAGGTGCGGATCCGTCTGGTGTCTGCACAGACGGATCCGCACCTGTAATGCAAACGCTTACATCCGTTCAGAACGGACGCGTTTGCATGATAATGCAAACTGATCCGTTAAGACTTTACATTGAAAGTCAATGGGGGACGGATCAGTTTGAAAATTGCACCATATTGTGTCAACTTCAAACGGATCCGTCCCCATTCAGCAGGCGTTCAGGTGTCCGCCTGCTGAGCGGAGCGGAGGACAAACGCTGCCAGACTGATGCATTCTGAGCGGATCCGCGTCCACTCAGAATGCATTAGGGCTGGACGGATCCGTTTGGGGCCGCTTGTGAGAGCCTTCAAATGGAGCTCACAAGCGGAGCCCCGAACGCAAGTGTGAAAGTAGCCTAACATAGACGTATTTGTATATAATAAATGACCCCCTAATTGTATTATTATTCAGGGTAGGGCTAATATCTTTATTTTATATAGATTCTAGTGTATTATACTGTGCCCTGTATTTCCCAGTAGAAAATGATCCTTGGGAAACACAGTCCTCACCCCTGACCACCAGGACCAGGGGCTTATTCTGACAACACTAGGGCTGGGTTCACATCCCATTTGTGCCATCCATTTAATGTATACCAAAAATATATGCATTAACAGATGCCTCAGACTGATGCCGTACAGTGGCGTCCGTTCACCATACAATCCTCAGACTGATGCCGTACAGTGGCGTCCGTTCACCATACAGTTCCATGGTAGAAAAAAAAACAAACACATACGTTAACGTCTGCATTTTTTACTTGACTCTACAAAAACGTGGAGTGCTGCACATTTGTATACATCAAACCGATAGGAAAAACGTCATGTGAACACACATGGGGGAGGGGGGCATACTAAAATTTGCTGTGGGGCCCAGTCAGTACTAGTTACATCACTGCACATCTCCTTCTCTCCTCCAGGCCTGGCTCACTGCTGCAGCGGCCGCCGGAGAGAAGGAGCGCAGGGAGCTGCGGTTAGTGATGGACAGGACCGCCAGCTCCCCTGCAATGATAGGTATGTGAGGGGGCCACTGGGGGGTCATTCATCACACTGAGGGCCCCTTACACAGTATAATGACTCCCAGTGCCCCCCATTTAGTATAATGATCCCCATTGACCCTCCATTTAGCATAATGACCACCAGAGCCTCCATTAAATATAATAACCCCTCGTGCCCCCTCCATATAGTATAACCCCCAGTGTGGGGGCGATTGGGGGTCATTATTCTGAATGGAGGGTCACTGTGGGGTCATTATACTGTTAGTATAATGACCCCCAGAGCCCCCTCCATACAGTATTCCCCCAGTGTGGGGGCTACTGGGGGTCATTATTCTGAATGCAGGGCCACAGGTGGTCATAATATAGTGGGGGGGGGGAATTGGGGGTTCATTATACTGTGTGAAGGGCCACTAGTAGTCATTATACTGTATAGGGGCCACTGGGGGTCATTATACCATGTGGGAGCCACAGGGGGACAGGTCAATGTAAAAAAATGCCTCATGGGGGCCCACTGGGATTTATCGCCCAAGGGCCCACATGAACCTGGAGCCGGCCCTGGACACTGTACAGGTGTCCACGACAGATTAGCCCCATCGAATGGCCCTGAAGCAGTGGACTGTTCTGTCCCAAAGTAAAAGCTCATCAGAAACCTGAGGGTCTTCTGCAGGGAAATTTCCATAGAAACAATCTGCTGTGAGAACATTCCCTTACTATGATTTTTGTCAGAACTTGTATGAAACCAACTCAAATACAGCAGTATGAATAGTGGCCATAGGTGTGGAAACATTGATGTCAATGGCGATTTACAGCATCTGCATAGAGTCTGAAACTGAAATCAGAAGGGGCAGGTCATTAAAAAAGGGGTTCTCCAGGAATTAAGAAAATGAAACTACTTAAACAGTACTTTATTATAAATATATTCCAAAATACCTTCCATTAGTTAGAATGACTCGTTTTGTCTGGGGAGCAATCACTAGAGGAACTAAAATGGTCGCCGTCCTACAATTACACACAAAACCTGTCCTAATCACACAGAAGGACAAGTTACTTCACAACACTGAGCCAAAGAACTGCCTCATTCTCCTCTCCGCTTGTCAGGAATTATTGTCCTGAGTACAGCTGATAAGATCTTCTGCTGAATCTCTGTGGGAATAGATTTCAAGAGAAAGACATGAAGTAAATAGAGGACTAACAGGACAGACTGTGGTAATGTGGGGCTGCGGTAATGGAGACTGCAGACAAGTGCTGCTGCTCATTAGCCACATCCCCACCTCCCAAGGAGAGAGGAGGATGAGGCAGCTCTTTAGCTCAGAGTTCTGAAGTAACTTGTCCTGCTGTGTGATTAGGACAGTTTGTCTGTACTAAAAAGGAAAGCGGCCATTTTATTTCTCCTTCTCATTGCTCCCTAGACAAAACTATTCATTATTACTAATGCAAGGTATTTGGGAATATATTTATAATAAAGTACCATTTAAGTATTTTTATAGTTCCTGGAGCACCCCTTTAACACAATCACAGTAGCACAGCCTCAGGATTTGCTTCTGCAAGATCACAAATCTATATTAATAAATCCAAAAGGGGCTTTGGTTTAGGTCTGCTTTAGGCTCAGTTAACACAATAACATATTTTAAAGCACACACACGATAGGTGATAAAAAACGAATCAGTCAGTCCACCACTTCGTTCACTTCTGTAGAGCTGATGTATACAGAGCTCTGTCAGTCCCATACAAATTAATGGAGCGGAGGACCAACAGGTGCACTTCAACTTAATTCAGAAAGGGAACTTGGGCTCCAAGAACGGAGGTCCCATTCCCTCAGATGAATGTGGCGGTAGGTCGTGCTGGCATGTTTTAAATTCATTTTCTATGGGACTACCAGAGATAGCCAAGTGGCTGTAATTTGCCATTTTCATAACTTCCATAGAAAATCAATTAAGTGGCAGTGCGTAAGCATAAACAGGGGAATGGACTTCACTGGGTGGACGTCTCAGAAATCGGACCACTTGGTTGTATGCTTCTCCCCCATCTTGTGGATAAGGGATAAGTTTAAAAACCTTGGCACACCCCTTTAATTGAGGTAGGGACCCCTGTTCAGGATCCTCATCAGTTGCTCTGGAGGACCAGTTTCACATAAAACTAAAACAAAAAGTTTGATTTGAATGAACACTGTAATGCTCAATTTTTCCTCTGGGGGCACTGCAGTGAATTCAGACTCTTGCTGCTAAGTTTTCCCAAAGGGAACACAATACTTGTGGCCAATGCACAAACTTACAGCTGCTTAAATCAACATCTTTCTGACCGCTCTGGACAATGGCTGACCTTGACAACACCTAGAAATAAAAAAAAAAAACAAATTGTGGTGTCAGAATAAACAGACTATAGGGACATTTGTTCTAGTCACATTCCATAAGTATGGCACCTCTCACTTTGTAAAGGCGGGTTTACACGTCCCCATGTTACAGCCGGTCTCCTTCAATGAACGACCAACCGACTGTCGATAAGAAAAGTAAAAGGAGACCGCCATATTTACATGCAGAAATTCACAGTATGAGAATGAGCAGTCGCTATTGCGATCCTTCGTCCTCACACAGAATCATTGCTTCTGAGCAGCAGATTAGACCTCATGTCTAATCACTGTTTAGACCTCATGATCTGCTGCCCAGGAACGATGATTGATGGCGCCTGCATGAATGACAGGATCACCCAACAAACGAGCATTCCCCTCATTCATCGGGTGGTCGGTGTTACATTTAGATGGGCATGTTGTCGGAAACAATCATTCACAGGAACGGTCGTTCCCAATAATCTGCCTGAAAATAGGGTCGTGTAAATCCATTGGCGTTATTGAATTCCGTTATAGGTTCCATTATAACAGAGCTATAACGGAACATAACAGAATTTTAGGATGGAATGCAAAACTGTGGGATTCTGTTTTGCTCCGTCCTTTTTTTAGCTTCCCACTATACTGTATGCAATATTAAATGGTGCCTTTAGGAAGTACAACTTGGCCTGCAAAAAAACAAGCCCTCATAATAGTGATGTGAACAAAATATATATATATATATATATATATATATATATATATATATATATATTTTATAGTTCTGGGAAGGTAGGGAGTGAAAAATATGAGAAAAAAAATATAATTTCAGTCAGGAAAGGTTATCTGGCCAAAAATGGCTCAAGAAAAGGCTACAAAGAAGCGGATACAGTAAGGTTTTTCTTTCTTAGGCTTTCTTTTAAAGCCATGAAAAAAAGTGCGTAAGAAGGGACCATCATACAGAATTATAAGATTAGGGGATCGTAAAGGGGTTATTTCCTATCAGACGCCATATTACAGGGTAATATTTCCAGGAGACATTCCAAGCTCTATAACATGGCTCACTATAGAAGCACATGGAGTGCCTGTAGTTCAGTAGTACCAAGTTGCAGATACCCAGCATTCACATGGTCCCGCTATGCATGCAACAGTACAATTACTTTGACACAGGCCTTCACCTAGCAAATGGCTCTAAACTATAGACGAGCCCAGTAACTCCTTGAACCAGCTAGAGATCATCTATACTCTTGACCTACTAAAGTTTCTAGACCACACTCACCAGATAATTGAAAGTGGCCGTATTCACTTCAGGACCAGTTCCTTCTGGGCTTATGATGTATGCAATATCAATACTGTGGCTCTGTCCACAGCTCAGTTCTCCTTTAGGTCGTTTTGCTTGTATGAAGCTTCCAGAATAGGAGTAGAAACGGTAAACCATGTGTTCGGCAGTGGGGTAGTCTCTTTCCGACCATTGAGAAAAATAGCACTGATCAGGGTTTGTGTAACTTATCTGTGAAGAGGTAGAAAAATCAAAAGATTATGGGGAAAAAAAAAAGTTTGTTTTTAAAGTTAACATCCTTAGTAGGCTCATACATATCCAATTATTGTACTAGATGCTTGTGTGCTATATCTTTACTATCCGTCCACATCTTCCACCTTCAAAAACATATCTAACCTCCACTAGAGATGAACAAGTTGATTCAAGAACTTGGAACTGTAAGTCGAATTCTCAAAAAGTCTGATTCTACCGAACTACCAAAGTTATGCATATCGATTCAGGAGGCGTGACAAACCGTAAAGATAGCGGCAAAAAGAGGGAGAGGGCAAGAGACCTTTCCAGGCAATCACAGCACTTTTTAGTAGACTTCATTTGAACCCAAATCAAATGGACAATTTGAGATAAATCTCATTTGAAACAAATTCTGAGATGTTCTTCTCTTCTCTGCAGCCACAGTCAGTTTTCTGCATGCAGTTTTGGAAGCCAAAGATTAGGAGTGGATCATAAAAGGAAATTATAAAAAAGGTCAGATGCGACTTCTATTTTTTAAAATTCTCTTCTGGTTTTGGGATCCAAATCTGCATTCAGACACCTGACTGGGTGGCCATACGCCAACCTCCATTCCTCAAAGCAAACACAGTATTCCATAAAGATGGTCTACAGATGTCCACCCTTTTATAGGCCCCATCATTATCAAACTTGAAAAGTCTGCAGACTATAAAAACACATTCTGAAAAACGCTGGGGACATGTCTACTGGATGTGTCCAACATGGAATTATGCAAAAGCAAAAAGTCCCTGCTTCATTGTATTGGCTGTGTAATTAGGTTACAATTTGTTAGTATACTCACCCTGGCAGTAAAGTTGACGTCAACCATATTAGAGGTGTCTATTGCATATTCAAACCGGCCTTCTTCATCAGTTATTGCCTTCTGAGGTTCATCATTGTTAATCTGCACCTCGATTTCTTGATTAGGAATTGGTTTATTACTCTCATCTGTTAGTAGTCCCTAGATGATCAAATAAATGAGGTTATAGTCACTGTTTATGAAAAAGTCCAATTAATCACCCATGTATAGCATGGAAAGGCCCATCAGCTATTGCTTCTAAGGGTAGAATAGCTTTTTAATAATACGGCATCCTATAGAACACAGCATTAAAAAAATAGTCAGTCTGTATAAATGAATACCAGGGCAGCAAAGTGGCCACTTTACTACAAAAATAAGGTTACTACAACCCACAAAGAAAAAAAAAAAAAAAAAAAAGTGAGTCTTTATAAGCAAGGATTATGTGGTACAATTTTTTAGATATTTTTTTTATATATAGAGGAAGTGATAGACCATTTTTGTAATTTACTTTAATTACTGAAATTGTACATTTCTATTAGAAATATAGCTCTAAAATGGCCCATTTTGTGCCTTAGCGACGCTCCCGGTCTCTTGTTTACCTAACTGTAGAGACACGCTCCACACTGACTGCTGCCGATAGGATAGAGAGAGCCAGCAGCAGTCAGTGTAACAGAAATGTACAATTTCAGCAATTAAAGAGGCTCTGTCACCATCATCTTTTGTCTGTATGTTAAATAGCTGTGGAGATATCTGTGTTAGTCATATGCAAATAAGAAATTTAAGCACCAGGAGGTCGGGCTCAATCCTTTGAGCACTGCTTTGTAGCACCCTCTGTCCTCTGCACACTCCCCCTCCCCTTGATTGACAGGACAAGACATGCTGAGGGCAGAGCTGTGTCCTGGCATCTACCCATTACATACACTACTGGCTTCCAGTATCCGTCGTTTCAGGTGCTGCACATCTCGTATCTTCACAGCATATGCTGTGCAGCACCTGAAACGACGGATACTGGAGCCTGTGCTAGTATTTCTCCTGCGGTGTTGCTATCAGTGTGTGAAGAGTGGGAGAAGAGGGTTGCATTGACAATCCAACACAATGGGCAGCACATTGAACACATTTTATAAGTGGTCAGAAACTTGTAAATAACTCATGAAAGAATACAGTTACGTTAAAACCAAGCACACCATTGTTTTTCTTGTGAAATTCCCAATAAGTTTGATGTGTCACATGACCCTCTTCCTATTGAAAAAACAAAAGTTGGATTCAAAATGGCCGACTTCAAAATACTAATGTGCCACAAACAGGAAGTTAATATCACCAACCATTCCCATTTTATTAATGTCTATCCATATAAATGGCCCACCCTGTAGTATAGCTTTTTATTGTGGCTTAAATGAGGGGGGGGGGGGGAGAACAAAAAGTTTATATAAAAAAAAAGGTCTCTCAAACAACTTATCACCAAACTAACATTATCACTTGGAGATGCATGTTTTTTCTATGCTTAGAAGCTAACACATATTACTGGGGTCTTTATAATGTATGTATGCATGTATGTAGCAATAGATACATAGATTAGCATTCTGAGAAGATCTCAGTGTGGTAAAGCTATAGTACATAGAGTATATGATATGTAGATGTTAAGACACAGCTCTGCTCTCAGCATGTCTAGTCCTGTCAATCAAGGGAAGGAGGGAGTGTGCAGATCCCAGGGGGTGTTACAAAGCAGTGCTCAAAGGATTCAGCCTAATTACAAAAAATGGCTAGTATTACTGCCCCTACACCAAAAAAAAAAAAAAAAGTTCTGACAGCAATCTTGAAGTCAGATACATCTTTGTTACCAAAATTTGAAATACTCACCGGAACAATGTAATCTATTCCTCTCTTATAATACTGGTTCAAGGATTCATAATCAAAATTGACTGTAGCTGGTTGGCTCGTAGCCCAAATGTACCGAGTCTCGGTGGCTTGAATACCTAAAAATTAAAGAAAAACTAAATAAATAAAAACCTTTGAAACCAGAGACAATCACAATGGTATACTCTCCCCATATTTGCGCACATTTCCTCCCAGACTCCAAAAAACACATATTAATGGGTTAATTTGGATTATGAGCCCCGGTGTAGACCAATGTGAGTGATGACAGTTGGTACAGTGCCGTGGAATATATTGGTGCAATATAAATACTAAAGATTTTCAAAAATTTCCAATGTCACTATGAAATAAATAAATACATAGATCCTCAATAAGCTGACACTGTCTGTTCGGTAGACATCACTTCTCAGCAGTCGTCTCATTATCACAATCAGAATTACAATGACAGATAACACCTCTGTACAGTAGGCATAAACGAAGTTGGGGTCTGCACTAGTCAATCACTACCGAAATGACCCGGTGGTCAATGCATCAAGTAAAGAAAGATCTAATGTATTTTCCTTTACAAAGACATTAAAAGGCTTTCTGATCCAGACATATTTATAATTGATATTCCACAATAAATCACCGAATGTTTCGGTCCGAGTGGACCTTCTTCAGCGGTGTAATCTATAGTCAAGTTTAATATAAATGGCAAGTCATAACCCGCATGATCAGAATGGCCGTCAAGGTAAATTAATGTGGTATAAAGAATTCTACTAAAGAGAATAAACAAAAATAAAACCCAAAAGGGTATCAATCTAGAGACATGCAAATTAGAATATACAAAAGGCATATGGGAAATAAGACTTAAAAGGGGTCGTCTCTAATGTACTGTGATTGTCCATATTGTCCTCTTTGTTGGCTGGATTCATTTTTCCATCACATTATGCACTGCTCGTTTCCATGGTTATGACCACCCTGCAATCCATCAGCAGTGGTCGTGCTTGCACACTACAGAAAAAAAAAAAAAAAAAAAGCATCTGCCTATTTGGTGGCCGAGACTGTGGGAGCGCACATAGGCCAGTGATTTTTCCTATGCAAGCACGACCACCGCTGATGGATTGCAGGGTGGTCGTAACCATGGAAATGAACAATGTATAATGTGATGGAAAAATGAATTCAGTCACCAAAGGAGGCAATATGGACAAATCACAATACATTAGTAAGTGGCTTGTATTAACTTTCTCTACGTGATGAATGATATTTGCTGAAGGGAGACAACCCCTTTAAACATATTGGCCTAATCATTAATCAGGAATAGAAGAGTGATGCAAGTGTATGTATATAGGTCCTAGCACAGAGTGTCTACAAGCTTTCTAGCTCCGTCCCTTCTCTTCTTTCCCTTGTTCTAACTTTCTTCTTCATTCTCTCTTTCCTCTGCTTGTTTTTTCCTTTTTCTATCTTTTATCCCCCTCAGTCTTTTCTCCTTCCTTCACAGCCCGTCAGTCATGGTAGACACTCTCTACTAGGATCTATTCCCGATTAGTCTAATATGTTTAAGTCTTATTTCCCAGATGCCTCCGTATATTGTCATTTGTATGTCTCTAGAGTGATACCCTCTATTGGTTTTTTGTTAGATTTTTTGTTGTTGTTTAGGCTCTTTAGTAGAATCCTTTATACCCCATGAATTTACCCCGACGTCCATTCTCATCATGCGATTTAGGACTTACCATTTGTATTATACTTACCTATAGATCACACTGCTACAGAAGGTCCACTCGGACCGAAACATTCGGTAATTTATCGTGGAATATCAATTATAAATACAGGTCCTTCTAAAAAAATTAGCATATTGTGATAAAGTTCATTATTTTCTGTAATGTACTGATAAACATTAGACTTTCATATATTTCAGATTCATTACACACAACTGAAGTAGTTCAAGCCTTTTATTGTTTTAATATTGATGATTTTGGCATACAGCTCATGAAAACCCAAATTTCCTATCTAAAAAATTAGCATATTTCATCCGACCAATAAAAGAAAAGTGTTTTTAAAACAAAAAAAAGTCAACCTTCAAATAATTATGTTCAGTTATGCCCTCAATACTTGGTCGGGAATCCTTCTGCAGAAATGACGGCTTCAATGCGGCGTGGCATGGAGGCAATCAGCCTGTGGCACTGCTGAGGTGTTATGGAGGCCCAGGAGGCTTCGATAGCGGCCTTAAGCTCATCCAGAGTGTTGGGTCTTGCGTCTCTCAACTTTCTCTTCCCAATATCCCACAGATTCTCTAATTCTCTATGGGGTTCAGGTCAGGAAAGTTGGCAGGCCAATTGAGCCCAGTAATACCATGGTCAGTAAACCATTTACCAGTGGTGTTGGCACTGTGAGCAGGTGCCAGGTCGTGCTGAAAAATGACATCTTCATCTCCATAAAGATTTTCAGCAGATGGAAGCATGAAGTGCTCCAAAATCTCCTGATAGCGGCTGCATTGACCCTGCCCTTGATAAAACACAGTGGACCAACACCAGCAGCTGACATGGCACCCAGACCATCACTGACTGTGGGGACTTGACACTGGACTTCAGGCATTTTGGCATTTCCCTCTCCCCAGTCTTCCTCCAGACTCTGGCACCTTGATTTCCGAATGACATGCAAAATTTGCTTTCATACGAAAAAAGTACTTTGGACCACTGAGCAACAGTCCAGTGCTGCTTCTCTGTAGCCCAGGTCAGGCGCTTCTGCCGCTGTTTCTGGTTCAAAAGTGGCTTGACCTGGGGAATGCGGCACCTGTAGCCCATTTCCTGCACACGCCTGTACACGGTGGCTCTGGATGTTTCTACTCCAGACTCAGTCCACTGCTTCCGCAGGTCCCCCAAGGTCTGGAATCAGTCCTTCTCCACAATCTTCCTCAGGGTCCGGTCACCTCTTCTCGTTGTGCAGCGTTTTCTGCCACACTTTTTCCTTCGCACAGACTTCCCACTGAGGTGCCTTGATACAGCACTCTGGGAACAGCCTATTCCTTCAGAAATTTCTTTCTGTGTCTTACCCTCTTGCTTGAGGGTGTCAATGATGGCCTTCTGGACAGCAGTCAGGTCGGCAGTCTTACCCATGATTGCGGTTTGGAGTAATGAACCAGGCTGGGAGTTTTTAAAAGCCTCAGGAATCTTTTGCAGGTGTTTAGAGTTAATTAGTTGATTCAGATGATTAGGTTAATAGCTCGTTTAGAGAACCTTTACATGATATGCTAATTTTTTTTAGATAGGAATTTTGGGTTTTCATGAGCTGTATGCCTAAATCATCAATATTAAAACAATAAAAGGCTTGAACTACTTCAGTTGTGTGTAATGAATCTTAAATATATGAAAGTCTAATGTTTATCAGTACATTACAGAAAATAATGAACTTTATCACAATATGCTAATTTTTTTAGAAGGACCTGTATGTCTGGATCAGAAACCCTTTCGATGTCTTTGTAAAAAGAAAATAAATTATATCTTTATTTGCAATATATCACTGGATTGCAGCGATCTTTCTTTACCATCCACAGTATGGGATGTTCGCAGTTTACCTTCTTCCCCTCCCTGCACAATGACCTATGCACAGGTCACAGAGAATACCCTTAACACTCGTTCATAGAATATAGCATGTCTAAAACATAACTGGGAGGTACGTTAGCTAGTTACCAGTGTCTGCTTCAGTCACTGTAATTTCCAGGGTCATGGACCGTTCTCTTGGAGACCCTGCAAAGGCTGAGTGAAGGTCAAATACGCCACTGTAGGTTCCATCTGCGCTAAGCTGTAGGGAGAGGGAACATGTAAATATAATGTTTAAAAGGGTTTTCTAGGTGTTTAATATTGATGACCCATCCTTATGATAGGTCATCAATACCTAATAGGTGGAAGTCCAACTCCTGGCACCCCTACAGATGATATATAACCGATTGAAGGAGTAAGGTAAGTAAATATAATTTGATTTAGAAAAAATATATACTACAATAGTACAAAAATACTCAATTTTATTAAGAAAATCACAAAAGACACATGATCAGCACTGGTCACAAATAAGACAATACATACAGGTTACAATACATGTTAAAAACCAAGTGAACCGATGGTGGGCTGCCAATACATATATCTAAGGTAAAGTGCGAGTGCATAATTATACCCAAAAGGTCATAAGTAGTGGTCATGTAGTATCCAAAAGCTGTAGCTATTAGACATCACAAATATCCACATGTATATATGTGTCAAAATTAGCCACAAACCGGTGTAAATGTATACACCAAAGTTATCAAAATTAGGGCAATACCAAAAATCACAATTGTATTTGACACATGATGGAAACTATTGTATATACTGACCAATTGATTCAATTGTATCGTGCAGCAATACCACCGGTCCACTCCCCAAAGTGGAGTGGACCGGTGGTATTGCTGCACGATACAATTGAATCAATTGGTCAGTATATACAATAGTTTCCATCATGTGTCAAATACAATTGTGATTTTTGGTATTGCCCTAATTTTGATAACTTTGGTGTATACATTTACACCGGTTTGTGGCTAATTTTGACACATATATACATGTGGATATTTGTGATGTCTAATAGCTACAGCTTTTGGATACTACATGACCACTACTTATGACCTTTTGGGTATAATTATGCACTCGCACTTTACCTTAGATATATGTATTGGCAGCCCACCATCGGTTCACTTGGTTTTTAACATGTATTGTAACCTGTATGTATTGTCTTATTTGTGACCAGTGCTGATCATGTGTCTTTTGTGATTTTCTTAATAAAATTGAGTATTTTTGTACTATTGTAGTATATATTTTTTCTAAATCAAATTATATTTACTTACCTTACTCCTTCAATCGGTTATATATATTCTAATTAGGGGTAAGCCCGCAATCTTGTTAGGGCTATATATAGGTTTTTCACCCCTACAGATGAGCTTACCAAGCACAGCGCTCTCCAGTGGCTGTTCTTGGTATTGTAGCTTAGCTCCACTCACATGAATGGAACGGAGCTACCCCTAGGTTATGTGACTAATAGACGTGACATCACTGACCTAGGCGAACATGGCTCGAGACTTATTGGACAGAAAATTGAACTTTAGCAACTAGTGCCAGGCAGCTGCTGCTAAGGCAAGCAAGATTGTAGAACGCAATTGACGAGATCATAGCTGTCTGCGTACACCTTCTATTGAATGTTCCTGCAGCTTTTGACAGGGGTAGAAGGGTTGTCTGATGAGAAAATCCTCAAACAGAATGGACTTTTTGTTTTATTTTATTATTTTATTCTGCATATTACTCACCTCTCCTACTGTATCAACACAGGAGTCACCTTTATCTTTGACGCAATTCAGTTGTCTGCCATAGAACTGTGGCCGCTTACAAAACCGAACAGTGACAGAGCCAGGCACAGGCTCGCCAAAGGAGTAGCTAAAGAAAAGGCACAAAAGTAACATTTATCAAATACAACTTTAAGAAAAAGTGAACACACTAGAAGGAGCTTCACTTACATTCCAGAAACGTTGTAGGTTATGGACTCAGCAGTCACAGCTATAGTTTGTGGAGCCTCTATTTCTACCTTGAATCTTGGAATTACTGAAAAATTAATCAAAGTCACTTGGATTGGAAGGCATAAAGAACAGTAAACTGTTCATGAGCAAACAAGGGGTTTGAAACATCTCCGTTTAAGACTATGTTCCCTGGTGTTAGCATGGTTGACAGCCATACTTTTAGTTACTCGGCCTTGTACTATTCCTATGACTTTACCAGTCTCACACACCCTCATTATTATACCATGCTCCCTGTTACAGCTTCACTCCATTTACCATCTAGACCAGGCATCCTCAAACTACGGCCCTCCAGCTGTTGTAAAACTACAACTCCCACAATGCCCTGCTGTAGGCTGTTCGGGCATGCCGAGAGTTGTAGTTTTGCAACAGCTGGAGGGCAGCAGTTTGAGGATGCCTGATCTAGACCTTCACCCCAAATGGGCAACAAAAACTATCCTCCATCCTACAAAAATACTTAGGAAGCTCTTAAAAGGGGTTGCGTCACATCAGCAAATTACATTTATCATGTAGACAAAGTTAATATAAGGCACTTAATGTATCGCGATTGCCCATATTGCTGGCTTGATTCGTTTTTCCATCACATTATACACTGGGGTTACGACCATCCTGTAATGCAGTAGCGGTGGCCGTGCTTGCACACTAGAGGAAAGCTCTGGCCTATGCGCTCCCCTGCAGTCCTGGCCAACAGAGAGTCTGGTTCCTATAATGTGCAAGCACGGCCATCACTGCTGGATTTTATAGAGTGGTTGGAACCCCTGGAAACGAGCAATGTATAATGTGATGGAAAAAATTAATCAAACTAGCAAAGTAGGCAATATGGACAATCAGAATACATTAGGAAGTGCCTTGTATCAACTTCCTCTACATAATAAATGGACTTGCTGAAGTAAGACAACCATTTTAAGTTAAAGTAAAGCTGGTCGTATTTGTAAAGTTGGCCAAACCAGCTAACCAGAAGGCCAATGTTTGTACAGGTGAACCCCCCTCCCCCATGCTGAAAACGTGTTACCATTGAGAGGTAAAAAAAAAAAAAACCCCACTAAAAACACAATTGGTCTAGTGTTCATGTTTGAGGAAGTCAGGGGAGAAGGCCACTTTCAGGGGCATAGCTATAGAGGGTGGAGATTTAACAGCTGCACATAGGTCCTGGTAGATGAGGTCAGTCCTGTGGCCAATGACACTATTTATGACTTAATGGAACTTTCCCCTATACTTTATAAATTTTTGACTAAACAATTAGGCCATCCTCTTAAATTACTACAGAAAACCCAAATTGCACTCGGATACTATAGACTACTCCATCAAGGATTGGTTTCTTTATTCTGTTATATAAAGGCCATTGTCCAATACATACAGTAAAGATTATAAAAAGCATAAATTACCATATTCTTTCACTGTGAACCAATTGCTTATAGGATACCCAGATTCTCTTTCAGCTATTAATTCATAGGTACCAAGAGAAGCACCAGAGGTCAGCTGGAATTCCAAGGAAATCACGCCATGATTTAACTCTGGAAGAAGCCACTGGAAAATCTTGGTGTTTGAAGCATCCTGTAATAAATGCAGACTCATTGAACATCGGTGGTAAGTGCTTCAAGAAGAGCTCACCATACAGTAAAATAAAGATTGGACCGACACCAGCTTGACAGCTTTTCTTAACATGGGTGTTTAAATATGGAGATAGGGCATCAAACTTTGACAAGCTACGAATTGCTTCAGTAAAGGTTTCATGGGCTAAAAGAGTGCAATATGTCAATGCAAGGTTTATCGTCATATTGCTGAATGTGACCTCATAAGATTAGCTTGCAGAAATTGGAGCCACGTCACATTAAAGCATTCTGTCTGGTGTAGACTTTTTGCCATCATTACCCAGAGGTAGAATATGTTGGCCAATGTATAATTTACCACAACCATGAAGGTATAGCGTTCGGAAGACATTCCACTGTCTACTACACAAACATTTAGGGCACAGTTTTCAATCATATTGAACGTAACTCCCAAATACATATGGATATGTAGCCCAATTAGGGAAGAGGAAAGGTGAAGAACTTTGTAAGAAATCTACAGGCACTTGCAAGCATGAAGAAAGAGCTTTGCTGAAGCCACTTAGATCAATCTACAGCCATTTCAATCTTTAGGAGCACCTCACCGCCTTCCTATGATATACCAGAGTTACTCAACAATTTGCACTGCGACCTGGAGTTATCGAGCAGTAGCCCAGACTAAAAAGGTCCAGCACAGTATTGCTTACCTGCAAGTAGACAGCTGTGAACTGGAGGTAAAACAAAAGAAAATGTATTAGTTACAGCACAAAAATACAGTTTAGTGTGCAGTGGCCCATTTGACCCAACCAATGTGTTAAAAAACAATTTTTCTGACTAAGGTTATGTCTCAGACACTGTTAATCATTTTACATTTTCACAGCCTCCTTCATTTCCAAAATTAGTAAAATCGAGCTACCAGAGCTGTTAAAAAAGGGGTATTCCCCTTTATGGCATATCATTAGAATACCTGTATGCCAAAAATATCAGAAAGGAGCTGTCCTCAGTGAGCAACATATTTCAAGAACCGGGTCCTTAAAAGCCATCAGCTGAGCTGCTTGATGGGAAACAGCAATAATACAGAGCCAGCTACAAAAATAAATAAATAATCAATACCAAGTGAAAAAAAAAAAAAAAAAAAAAAGTCTTTGCAGCCCAAAATAAGTACAATGCAATAATAAAAAAAGGTGTACATAGCTTTTAACATCATAGAAAGTAACAAAAATGGCTTCATCTTGTCAAAAATAACACTTCCCTGAGATCACTTCCAGTTCTGTAGTTATTGGTTGAAATTTAACCTCAGAATTCCTGCTCTGCTGCCTCTCGCATGCACACAAGGCTGGTAATATTGGGGGTGCAGGGTCTTCTTGACCAAAATTAGCCAGAAAAATTTTTTAAAAATGCCATGGTTTATCCAATGCTACGCATATAGCCATGTATTTTTGGCACCTGATGAAGGCTGTATGGTAGACAAGGACGGACTGGCCACAGACCCTACAGGGAAATTTCCTGGTGGGTCGATGCCCAGGGGGGACACCAGCCATGGTAACTAATGATCCGATGTCCCCTCCTGGATTTAACTGTATTGCCATCCTGAGGCAACTGGAGTAGGAGGACACAAAACATGGCAGCTGGTGCCAGCAACAAAAGATTTTGAGGAGGTTTTTTTGTGCTGTTGGGGCAGTATTTTGTAATGTACTGTGGTATTTGGCTCTACTGGGGCGGTATAATGTCCTGGAATATGGCATATCCTACTTGTGTTGACCCTGCCTTCTGTCAGTTTGGGCCCCACTACACAATAGGGTCACTTTTTTTTCTGGGCCACTTTCAGTTCCCAGTTAGTCCCTGATGGTAGAACATGTTAGCCATACAGGCTCCCTGTATGGTGTCTTGTAGCAGACAGTCACTCACCTTCTCATTGACTGGCTTCAGTTGGGAATTAAGACAGAGCAAACGGAATAATACTGCAACAGAAGGAAGCCAGGGTTAGGTTTATAGTCTTTCAAAAAGAAACATCACACATTTCATGGTCTGTAAAGCTAATTTTTTACATCTAATGATTCCAAGCTGCAAATAAAGAAAACAATTAAACTAAAAATCTACAAGCACACTTACCACTACATAGAGATAATTTTCAAGAAGGTCTCCAAGAATAAAATCACTGGGTTGTGTGGTGGTCTATGCGGCACTACACCAAGGTGGGGGGGCAGTATAATCTTAGATTTCTAATTTAGAGCTACCTATGTAAACTAAATTCCCCCATTACGCATTTTGAAATGAGTGTCCTTCAATAAAACATGATGCCTCCTAATAATGCAGCACATTGGTAGACAGACATTTCAGAAGCAAACAGAAGGCCCATTTCACATATCCACCAGTGCTGCTCACCTTTCTGGCCAGGCTTGTATTCGGGCTTGTCCATCTGATACATACAGTTGTTAGAAGCAGAGTTAATCACCACTGTTTTACGTTCTCTTAGTTCTGTACTTGACCCAATTGCTGAAAAGGTGATTGTCACAGGAACAGCTTTAGAGACAGAAGGAACCTGAGGGAAGGAGGATAAAATGTGGATTTAAGCAATTGGTTTTATTTCTCTAGGTAATGTACCTCTAATTCGAGACCAGGTACGGAGATGTGGCAACTGCACTCCTAATCCAGATACAATAGGCTTACACATGGTTCTCAATCACGCGTATAAACTAAGTTAACAACCACGTTTATTTAGCAGATTAATACTGTAGTTATTTCTAACCCAAAGCCATACTCTAAATATTGTAATAAAAACATCATCTATATACCGAGTAATAGCACAATGATTAAAGCGCGTCATGGAAGCATTTGTTTATAGAAACAGCTTCACACTTATCTGTGGCACTGATTGGCTCTGAGGTGCTCTACCATTCAGCTGAATAAGACCAAGATGTAGAGATGAGAGAATTGCATCTGAACAAATTCAACCAAAAATTTGTAAAAATAGATATATTAAGCTGCATCTGAATCTAGCGTTTCAATTCGGACAAACGAGACATACACATACAGACCTTCTGGCCAATTGGAGCAGTTTTGATTCAGGTAGAATCCATTCTGATATGAATTTGTCAACCAAACCGAATATGGAAGAATTTGTCAATCTAATCTCCACTAAGCCCATGAATAGGAAGATGGGAGTGAAGTCAAAAACGTACCTTAAATTCACCACACTGGAAATATTTAGATTCTGTAACATCTTCTTCAACGATGCTGGTGTTTCTTCCATCGTGTTCCAATACTACAGAGACGGCTAGGGGTTCAGTTATCCCCACAATGTGTATACAGACTTTTGCTGCATCGCCACTGACCAGCTGTACAGGTGTGCTGAGGACATAATTTCTAAAAGAAATACAATTGATACATTAAGTATTTTTTTTCTTAATTTCCCTTGTGAAGACATTCAACATTCATTCCGCTACTACCCAAGCAACAAAAAGATCCTAACAATGTGGTGGCTGTGAGACAGAACCCATTCTCAGCCATACACCAAAGAATCCCCCAGGCGTAGATCATGAAAGGACAGGCAATTCTGGAAATTGTATCCAATCAGGGATAAAGCTGGTTCGTCACCCTTATTGCCTAGATCATAAATGACAATAATCCTCTGCACCCTACAACAGATATGTGAAGGGATTCTTTAATCCCATGATTTATGTAAAAAGTGAAAGTCAAACATCATATATTACATGAAAATCGCCTAACAAAGCTAAGGCCTCTTTCACACTTACGTTGTCCGGATCCGGCGTGTACTCCACTTGCCGGAATTACACACCGGAGTCGGAAAAACGCAAGTGTATACTGAAAGCATTTGAAGACGGATCCGTCTTCAAAATGCGTTCAGTGTTACTATGGCAGCCAGGACGCTATTAAAGTCCTGGTTGCCATAGTAGGAGCGGGGAGCGGTATACTTACCGTCCGTGCAGCTCCCGGGGCGCTCCAGAGTGACGTCAGAGCGCCCCATGCGCATGGATGACGTGTCCATGCGATCACGTGATCCATGCGCTTGGGGCGCCCTGACGTCACTCTGGAGCGCCCCGGGAGCCGCACGGACGGTAAGTATACTGCTCCCCCGCTCCCCACTACACTTTACCATGGCTGCCAGGACTTTAGCGTCCCGGCAGCCATGGTAACCATTGAGAAAAAGCTAAACGTCGCATCCGGCAATGCGCCGAAACGACATTTAGCTTAAGGCCGGATCCGGATCAATGCCTTTCAATGGGCATTCATTCCGGATCCGGCCTTGAGGCAAGTCTTCAGGATTTTTGGCCGGAGCAAAAAGCGCAGCATGCTGCGGTATTTTCTCCGGCCAAAAAAACGTTCTGGTCCGGAACTGAAGACATCCTGATGCATCCTGAACGGATTTCACTCCATTCAGAATGCATTAGGATAATCCTGATCAGAATTCTTCCGGCATAGAGCCCCGACGACGGAACTCTATGCCGGAAGCAAAGAACGCAGGTGTGAAAGAGCCCTAAAAACCATCCCTGCACCACACATGATTGCAAGGATCGCCCAGTAATTGCTCAAGTTGCTGTACTACATTTATTTCTAACTAGCAGCTTATGGGGGGGGGGGGTGGAGAGTCTTTTCTGCTGCAGCTATCTCCCGATTATAGCTTAATGGGCTTGTCCTTTCTGCTGCACTACTCTCTCCCCATCATGGCTCAGGGGCATGTCATGTCTGCTACAGTTCTCCAACCATCACAACTCCGGAACTCCCTGTCACTTAGCTGTGTGAAGAGGCCACGGCCTCCACCTAGGCCATTGATGTTACTGTACATCGGCGACATGGCCTAGGTGCAGATCATGGCTGCAATACAAGGTACAGTCACTATACAATGACGGGCACTGTGCTTGGTACACTGTTAGGAGGTAGTAAACAGACTGGAAGATCAATAAACAAAGCCAGGGTGATGGACGGGAGCTGCAGAGGGCAGGAGAGCGATTCTTTCTGTAGTTAGCAAATGCTAGGTGTCGGAGCCTTAGTTAAAAAGAGACCAAGTCCTGGAAAACCCCTTCAAAGCATTGATATGTGAAGAGAGTGTAAGTCGCTCATCTCCGCAGGATGTAATTATTGTTGCAGATCAGCCTCATTCTTTTAAATCTGCTGTACCAAATACAGCCCATGGGTAAGAGTGGCACTGATCTTGAAAAAAGCAGCCATATTTCAGTATAAAGGAAGTAGGGGAACAGCTCTGCATAAAATACTCCCTAATTGAACCCAAACAGCCTATACAGTTTATGGTGAAAGGAATAAATTACAACATCAAATAATTACACCATCTCTGCCAATTAGTCAATGCTGTGCAATAAAATGCTAAGCCAGGTACTCTGCCCAGGATCGGGTGGGACTTGGCTCTGTCGATACCGCTAGTACTGATTAGTGTTTTGATGCTCTCCTAAGCACAGACCAGGAATTATCATATGAGCTGACGCTGGAATTCATCACCCTGTTATTCACAGGAGGATAGACCTGTAGAGCAGGAACATTGGGCGGAGAAGGGAGTGAGCGCAGCACTGGGCTGGGGCCGGTTACACTAATCTTGCTAAGGCAACTAATATTCTTGGTATTACATGCACAGATTACCAGGTCGTGACAAGGCTGAAATTTGAGGAGGTGGTATTCTAGGGCTGTTCAAGAAATATGTTCCATATGATCCAAATAGAAGTAAGCGGTTCAGGGCTTGTTTAGGGAGTGCTAACTGGCATTGGCCAGCGCCCACAGTCTCCTAGAGGGTATATAAAAGGACAGCAAGGCCAACAGTAAACTAAAACCGAGCATTATGTAGGGGTAGTCTTCTCTAAGGAGTATGGTGACCACACGACTATGCCTTAAGAGATAGAAGAGGGGGAGGAGGTAGTTTACAAAGACCAGATTTTCATGCTGATCTTTTACTTCTCTTTGGCTACTGTATGGCTTTTCTGGTGTGGATGGTGCACCAGTCAAAAAAAAAAAAAAAAGCCAATCTGTCTGATCTTCACCAAGAACAAACTCAATCATCGGACATTGCAAAGGAAGGATCATTCAATTTCAAACATTTTTACACCAGTTATTGGTGTAAAAATGTTACACAACCCAATTTTTGCATGCCCCTGCAACAATATTTTGTTGCGTGAGCATTTTTGAGCCATGTACGATGCTTAGGAGTGTGGCAAGGGTGAGCTGGGCCCTGAAAAATTTATCAACATTTACACCAGGCATAAATGATGGTGAAAAACTACTCCAACTAGTGGCTAGTCTAGTATTTCCCCCAGGCGCACAGACCGCCGAAGGAGCACCTATTTTTATAAAAGAGGCGCCCACCTCATCATCAATAAGGCGCATCTTACGCCAACAAAGCCAGCACAAAAGAAGAGTAAAAGACCAGAGTAAGAAGCTGGCCTTTGTAGGTGACGCCCTTTATCTCTTAAAGGGGTTCTCCGGGAATTAAGAAAATAAAAATACTTAAATATTACTTTATTATAAATATATTCTCAAGAACCTTTCATTATGTATAATGGCTTGTTTTGTCTGGGGAGCAATTATTAGGGGAAACAAAATGGCCGCTATCCCATTAGACCACACAAAACCTTTCCTGATCACACATGAGGACAAGTTACTTTACAACACTGAGGTAAAGAGCTGCCTCCTCATCCTCCTCCTCTCTACTTGTCATGGATTATGATCCTAAATACAGCTGATAAGATCTTCAGATGAAGATCTGGGGAATTTAGTTCATGGAGACATGAAGTACAGAGAGGATGGACAGACTGCGGTAATGGAGACTGCATACAGACTGCTTATTAGCCACACCTTACCCTCCTCACATGTCTCATCATCTCCATTCCCACAGAGATTCACCAGTATTCAGGATCATGATTCCTGACAAGCAGAGCAGAGGGGAGGATGAGGCAGCACTATGTCTCATTGTGGTGAAGTAACTTGTCCTCCTGTGTGATTAGAGACAAAGTTCCTGATCCGGCACTCAAACCCGGTATAGACAATCTTGAATGTAGAAAGGTCTTATTTCATTGAAATGCGCATAAAGAAGACCTTTCTACATTTAAGAGACTGTCCAGACCGGGTTTTTGAGCACCAAATGAGGAACTTTGTCTTTTGCTTAAAGCACCTTTTGCAGTGACTGGACATCCCTCGCCAAAGGAGCTACGACCTGCGGCAGCACACCAGACAACAAGATCTTGTATAACAAGCTTTCAATAGGGTTGTGCCTACATTGCACGTTTTTTATATTATAAACACCATTTAGAACCTACTACCCCATTGTGTGCTTTTTTATTGTGCCCCAAATATCTAGGCACGTCCGTAATTCCAAAGAATCCTGTGTGATTAGGACAGGTTTTGTGTGTACTGATAGTACGGTGGCCATTTTATTTCTCGTAATGATTGCTCCCTAGACAAAACAAGCCACTCTAAGTAATGAAAGGTATTTGTCAATATTTTATTTTTTATTCCTGGAGAACCTCTTTAAGGGAAAGTCAGGTGGCCACCTTGACCGTTGCTGCCGTAGTTGGTGGGGTCAGCTGGTTTTCTCTTACACATAGGAGGGTCTTTAGGCCAGAATTTCACAACAACGAAAAGTACACCAATTACTAATGTGATCGTTCACCACGCAGTAAGGCGTCTATTGTATTCCTATGGGGACTACACGCAACCTCCAAATAGTCATTAATATAGTGTGCAGCTGTGATATTGCATCAAGAGGTTCTGCAGTGACTTTTTGTAGGGTCACTTCCCAGTTGTGATGTTTTAGAGCACCAGCATGCTCCATACAATACGCTGCAGATTTGGTGTACTTCACTTCTGCAGAATTCACCCACTACTGCATGTGAACCAGACCCAGGAGATAACTTTCGAAGAACCGCGTGGAAAGCAGATGGCACCGGAGTGAGAGCATTAAAATGACAGCGCACTCCACACGAACTCTCCACTGCCACACAGAACAAATATTTGCTTGTAAAGAAGAAGCAGAGATGTGAGATAAGGCTGGGGCCCCATGTCTGGGGTGGATAAGTCCCCTGTTCTGATAGCAGGAAGGTCATGGCCCAATGTTTTCGCAGGGGCTTAGAGAAGGTTAACAACCCAGATCCCAGGTGTAGAGCAGTAGAAGTGCCCAGGCTGTGTGACAAAGGTCCCAGACATAACACGGAATGTCAAATCTGCCCACGCACGCATATTTTACTTTTCAGAATTTTCTAAGCTTTATTTTGTTTATAAAAATAAAATAAATTTTTTTTGTAACAATGTTGAAAAAGAAAAGTGTTGGCTGTAGGTGTCTGCGCATGTAATGCCACTGTTGTAAAACTACAACTCCCATTATGTGCAGTCCACCTACAGCTATCAGACTACAGCAGGGCATGATGGGATTTGTAGTTTTACAACAGATGGAGAGATGCAGTTTGCCCATCCCTGCCCTAGAGCAAAATTAATTGCAATTAGGCCTCGTCCACATTTCCGTGATTTTTTGCTGTCCATGTGTCCGCAAAAGATCCATGGATGCATGCCCGAGCATTGCCCGAGCATTGCAGACCGCCATTTGCTGCACATGAGGTCAATTTCTGCACAGAAAAAATGAAGCGAAGTGGGGCACGTTTACTATAGTGTCTGTTTTAGGCTGAGTTTACACGACCGTATGGCTTATTGTTTTTTGCGGTCCGTTTTTCACGGATCCGTTGTTCCGTTTTTAAGTTCCGTTGCCTTTCCGTTCTTCCGTATGGCATATACAGTAATTACATAGAAAAAATTGGGCTGGGCATAACATTTTCAATAGATGATTCTGAAAAAAACGGAACGGAAGACATACAGATGCATTTCCGTATGTGTTCCGTTTTTTTTTTGCGGACCCATTGACTTGAATGGAGCCACGACCCGTGATTTACAGCCAAATATAGGACAATCTCTATCTTTCAACGGAACAGAAAAACGGAAATACGGAAAAAGAATGCATACGGAACACATTCCGTTTTTTTTGCGGAACCATTGAAATGAATGGTTCTGTATACGGAACACAAAAACAATGGCCAGTAAAACTCGCAAAAAATAAAATAAAATGTTCGTGTGAACTAGGCCTTAGACAGTTATTTTTTTAGTCGCCTTTACAATTTAAATTGCGCCTGTTTTGGAGGCTTTTGCGCCTTCGACTATTTTGATTTTTAGACTAATTCGAAGTTTTCAAACTTTTGCAACTTTTTTTATTTTTTTTTCAATCTACTTATGTGGGTCCGCCTGAACAGTCTAGTTTCTACCCCGAGTGGTGGAGTGTGAGTTTTTTTTTTTTTTTTTTTAAGTTTAACTTTCCTGGAGAAATGTGACTTTTTGCCACTTTGATGCAACTTTATTCACACGCAAATAAATGAGACCAGTCTAAGTGAATATGAACCTGTCATACTGAAAAACAACCACCAGGGGTCAGACTAATAGCAACACGCCGAGTCTAAGGCAAGAGCTACACCGGTCGCGTGACACCTGTTGCGGCCAGGACCGGTGATCCCATAGAAATGAATGGGATCGCCACGGCAGTCGCTTTAAATCCAACATGGCTGGATTTCTTGCAACTGCCGCGGCGATCCCATTAAATTTCTATAGGATAACCCCTATAAGTAACAGCTGCAGACCACAGGCGCGAACCAAGCTGCATACTGCAATGTGCTCCTCTGGGCAGCAGCTGTACCTTGGTAGTTGAAATCGTAAAATCGGACTAAGAAGAGCTTGGAGCACATTTAATAAACGTCCTGTTTTTATGAGTAAAAATTCCGCTTATAACCATCTTATTTTTTATTCTCCTTTAACAACTGTTTTTGAACCTGTTTGAGACTTTTGCATCCATTTTCAGTTTAAAGACTAATTCAGAAGTTTTCAGAAACTTGTGCCAATTTTCAGACCTTTTTATGTAGATGCGCCTTATTTTCCGCCTGGTTTAGTCGTAAACTGTCTGCTTTGGGGCTGGTGTACTTTTCTGTCTGTTTTCAGTGGCAAGTTGTGCCACATTTTGCCCACTTTCATGGAAAATTGCGCCTAACTTCAGCTCACTTGGGCCACATTTTCATGCGCATACTAATTTGACCTGTCTTAGGCCTCTTGCACACGACCGTATGGCTTTTTCAATATTTAGCGGTCCGCCAAAAATACGGATGACGTTCGTGTGCATTGTTTTTTTTCGGAACGGAACAGCTGGCCCCTGATAGAACGGTACTAACCTTGTCTGTAATGCGGACAATAATAGGACATTTTCTATCTTTTTCACGCAACGTTGGCCCCATAGAAGTGAATGGAGATGCGCGAAAGCCAGTGCGGATGCAATGAGTTTTTCACGGATGGTTGCTAAGAGATTTTGTTTGTATACATACAGTTTTTTATCACGTGCGTGCAACAGAGCGATAAAAACTAAACTGAACACGATCACAGGCAAAACTGAATGACTTTGTTTGGGAAATCGCGCATTTTTCACTGAACGCATTCGCAACGCATCCGGACCTAATCCACACACGCTCGTCTGCAAGGGGCCTTAGAGTTCTGGAATGTATGAGATAACACTGACATAATACCGTCAGCGTTAGCCAATACATTAATGAATGTAAGGGTTACATAGCATCATAGATCAATATAATGCTGTGCCAACCCGGCAGTGCGCCAGAGTTCAGGACGGCAGTTGCTACACACCCTTACACGAGCGAGTTCCACGTTCCAGACTCGCAGCGCAAGTGGCCTTAGGGAAACATTGAAGCCGTCCATGTGGTGCAATAAGGGTTCATGCACACGAAAGGTCAACGACCACAGGGCTGCAATATGTGGAAGCAGGACCCATTCACTTAAATAGAGTCCGCGATCCACATCAGACGGTCCGCAGCTCAAAAATGTAGTGCATGCCGTGCGAAGGCACGAACAGAAAACCCGCAATACCACTCCGTGGAGCTTCCATGGGGTTCCTTGCGGCACCGCACTTTCCGGATTGCGGACCCATTCAAGTGAATAGTTCCACATCCGTGATGCGGTGCACATACAGCCAGTGCCCGTATATATTACGGACCTGCTGTTGGTAGGCTGCAATACGGGCATCGGACGACAACAGTCGCGTGCATGAGCCAGCGATTTTACTCTGAACGTAAATGAAAGGAGTCGTCCCGTTAAGGGCTCATGCTCATGAACGTATACGACCCGTGCTGCGGACCACAATGCACAGGCACCGACTGTGCCCACCGTTTGCGGAGCAGACCCATTCCCTTGAATGGGTCCGTGATCGGCAAGATTCAGTTGCCACCGCAAAAAAAAGTTCCATAGTGCTACAGTGGGCTTCCGCTCAGTGCACCCGCACCGCTCTAGATCTTGCAGATTCCGGACTCATTAAAGTGAATGGGTCCACATCTTGATACGGAGCGCACACGGCCGTTGCCCATATATTGTGGACCCACTGTTTGCAGGCCGCAATACAGACACAGGCCGCACGCGTTCATGTGCATGAGCCCTAAGACCGTGGGTGTCAATTACTCCCTTCTTGCGTTTGCTTTGCTGGCGGAAGAGGCTACTAATTAACAACGAGGTGTGGACCTCATCGTAAATTAGATGCACCTTCAGGCGGAAAAACTAAACCAATCTAGGTGTAAATATTGGCAAGTATGTCAGGGCTCAAGTCTCGGCCTGGATCCCTGCCCGTCCCACCCTAGACACTCCTGTGTGCTGAACATGGCACAAAAATGTACGTGTGACAAACTATTGTCATGGCGCGGTCGCGTTACTAAATGACCCCAAGTGTGTCCCCTTACCACAGGACAGAGGAACAGCTGGGGCCCCTACCAATCAAGAGAAAAGGGGCCCATGCTCCCATTTGAATGTAGCAGTAGACATGCATGTGTCCGTCACTCCATTCAACTCTATGTGGCGGCTAGAGATAGACAAGCACTTCTGCTCAGCCATGGCCGACAGCCCTATATCGCTGAATGGAGCAGCAGTCTGCATGCTTGACATCTGCTCGATTCAAAATGGGGGAGCACGGGCCCCCTCCATGGTGTGGGGACACAGCTGTCGGACCCAGGCCAACCAGAACCATCTCAAATGCGTGGATAGGTTTTCCTAATTGGACAAACCCAGTAAGCTGGGGCCTTGGAGTCAGACCATGGCTGTAGGCTAAAGGGCTCACGTACACGACCGTATGCATTTTGTGGTCCGCAATAACATCCGTGCTACATCAGTATTTTTTGCGGGTCCATTGTAACAATACCCGTCCTTGTCAAGAATCGGAAATGTTCTTGCGGAACGGACTTGTGGACACATGGATACAGAATGCACACGGAGCCATTTCGTTTTTTTGCGGCCCCATTGAAATGAATGGTTCCACATATGTTCGTGTGCATGAGCCCCAAGTCTCTTGCATGGCTAGACATCTTTGTCCAACTTTAGGCTAGGGCTACACGACGACATTTTGGCACACAAAAATTTGTATAAGGATAGTCTATGGTGTCGCACATGCTGCGACACGACAGTCGCCAAAAAAACATCCCAAATAAATTTTTCGCCGACTGTCGCATCGCAGCTGCATGTCGCAGTGCGACACCATAGACTACCATTATAAAAAATGTTGTGCCCTATGTGTCGCGCGGACCCAGCCTTACACCGCCTACTGGTTGGCTTATTTTGAATCAACATTTTGCAGCTGAATTTGGCCACGCCGTTGCATCTGCAGCCATTCTCCTCACTAGACGCCGTGGATTATTATTTTTACTTGATAGTCGGTCTTGATGCAATACCATGCAGAGCCCTGACGTGTGCATTCAGCAGGAGCAGCATGGTGGAGCATCACAACCTGGGGGAGAACTTAACTCATCTACATCCCAAAGAGTCCCTGCAGCAAATTCCTCAGCAGAGATGTTACGGTCAGGAGTCTTCAATACGCTCTAAAACGTGCACCACAAATGGGGCCAAGATTTCATTGCATCAGCGCTAAAATCCAACCAGATGGTCAAGAGAAGTTTGTGCAACTCTACATTAAAAGCAATACAACTCTATAAGGGTGGCTGCGCCAAAAACAGGCATAGATCCATGCTATCTATTGCAGTTTGGGCAGTTTTTATGTGTTATTTTTTTGGGTGTGCATGTAATGGGGGTTTTCTGCAGATCTCACCCTTCCACTGAAAAGGCTGAAATCTGCACAAACAAAACAAAAAAAACACACGACAATTGACATTTTCGAAAGCTGCGCGGCAGGTCAATTTCTGCACGGAAGAAAAAAAGCTAATTGTACATTAGATTTTTCTAATCTCACACACTTTTCTGGTACTGTATTAGGGCTCATGCACACGACCGTATACCCTCTCCGTTTCCATTTTTTCTACAGGTCTGCATGCGGAACCAGTCACTTCAATGGGTCCGCAAAAAACACAGAAATAACTCTATGTGCATTCCGTTTCCGTACGTCCCCATGACTGTTCCGCCAAAAAATAGAACATGTCCTATTCTTGTCCTTTTTGTGGGCAAGGACAGGCATTGTTACAATGGATCTGCAAAAAAAAATAAAAACAACACATGGATGAAATATGGAGGTCGCCCATTTATTAATTTTTTTTGGGCCACAAAATACATATGGTCATGTGCATGAGCCTTTGCGCTGAGGTTTGTCCTTGCAAAAAAATAAAAAATAAAAAAAAAATGCACTCACACTGGATTTTGTTGAAGAAAAATCCGCACCTGAAAGTTAGTTCCATTCCTTTGAAAGGGCCGGCAAGCACATGGATTCAAATGAATAGAACTGATTTTTAGTAGCAGAAGTTTCTGCAATAAAAGCCGCAGCATCGGAGTGCACCCTAATCCACACCTACAGGGCAGATTCCCTGCACATGGATCTCAGCTAGGAACCTGAGCCAGAGCAATGAGTGAAGCATTCCCTAGTGCATAATGCAGCAATGAAGAGAAATATGCGACAGGTAGCCGGACTTACGGGTCAGATCTCGCCCCGGTGACGAGGCTCAGGAGAGCAGCGCACAGCAGCAGCATCAGCCTCCCCATGGTAGCAGACTGACAGGTTCCCGGCTGCTGTGTGCTTTATAAGCTGACACATTGGGCAGGAGCCGTCCCTTATTTGCATTGTTGCTTCACTGCAGGAATAAGTAGGAAGCAGGAAAAGAAGCAAGGGAGGGGTGCAGGCGAAATCCAGGCAGACCTGTGGCCTCAGTCACGTCTGCCCTGATGCATTTCTTGGAGGTTGTTATATGTAAAAATATCGCTATATACATTGTACACATACAGGGATCTCACCGCCACGCGGTCAGGTTTCTGCGTGCAATTTTGGAAGCTAAAATCAGAAGTGAATCGGAAAAGGGGAAAGAATTAAGCCTCATGCAGACGGCCGTTGTGCATCCGTTCCGTGCATTAGGGACTGCAATTTGCGGTCCCCAATGCACGGGAAACGTCCGTGCGGTGGCCGGGACGGATCGAGAGCCATTCAATTTGAATGGGTCCGTGATCCGTATGCACCGCAGAAAAATTGATTTATTTTTTTTGCGGTGCGCAGGCACGGACATAAACACCACGGAAGCACTCCGTGGGGTTCCGATCCGTGATTCCGTTCCGCATGTCAATGATTGCAGACCCATTTAAGTGAATGGGTCCGCATCCGCCATGCGGAGTGCACACGGGTCGGCGCCCGTGTATTGCAGACCCGCAATACGGCCACGGGTACGCAACGTTCGTGTGCAAGAGGCCTTAAAGGGGTCGTCTCACTGCAGCAGATGGAATTTATCATGTAGAGCAGGGATCAGCAACCTGCGGCACTCCAGCTGTTGTGAAACTACAATTCCCAGCATGCTACATTCCTTTCTATGAGAGTTCTTAGAAGAGCAGAGCAAGTATGCATGCTGGGGGTTGTAGTTTCACAACAGCTGGAGGTTGCCTACCCCTGATGTAGAGAAAGTGAACACAAGGCACTTGCTAATGTACTGTGATTGTCCATTTTGCTTCCTTTGCTGGCTGGATTCATTTTTCCATCACATTATGCACTGCTCGTTACCATGGTGATTCCCGCATTGGACTCGCTTGTGTGAAACAACCCTTAGTTTCCCACTCTGCGCTGCCGTCTAATTTATTATGTGGTGTGCACCTTGTGGTAAATTAGGCGCATCTGTGGCAGTCCGTGCGTCTGGCGTAAAAACTACGTCAGCTTCTGGCTGCAACAAATATTGTCACTCGACCGGTTAAAAAAAGGGACTTGTGACTATTTTACTCCATTCACACGTCCGCAACGTGTGATCCGCAAAACATGCACAGCGGCAATGTGCGTTCTTCATTTTGCGGACCGCACATTGCCGGCACTAGTAGAATATGCCTATTCTTGTCCGCAATTGCGGACAAGAATAGGACATGTTCTATTTTTTTCGGGAACGGAATTACGGACCCGGAAGTGCGGGGGAAATGAATGGGTCCGCAATTCCGTTCGGCAAAAAATGTGGAACTAAATTGCGGACATGTGAATGGACCCTTAGGTCCACAATCTGGAAGGTCAGTGCCGAGTGGAGGCACGGAACCCCACGGAAGCTCTACAGAGTGCCACCATGGGGTTTCTGTCCGTGCATAACTACAGTGAGGGGGCATAATTTGGGCATAATCATTGTGAAGGGGCGCAATGAGGGCATAACTACTGTGAGAGAGAAAAAAGTATGCATAACAAATGTGAGGGGGCACAATGTTTTAAAGTGTGTGTAAGGGTTCCAGAGAAAGGACTCGAGCCTGTGTGCGAAACACCCTAGCACGCCACTGCTTCAAGGTGTGCTGTGGATGGGAGACATCATAGTAGCTCATCTCCAACCACCAGCTCAGGGAAAACTGAAAATCGAGATGGCGTCTTCAGAGAAGAAATGCAGAATGTGCCATATAATGGCCAGATATTGTGTTATCCCTTATGCACACACAGATTATGGCTCATTCTGGAGTCACCTGAAGTGACAGGTACATGTTTGAGGATCTTTTAATCTTCAGAAAGGTTGAAGCATGAGCTAAAATGTTGCATGTGTAAATAGTCATTCACTTGGAGTGCTGCCTGGATCTCCATTATGTCTTCTATAGAGGAACTTTTGGAACAAGTGTTGGAACAGATGCCCCATCATTGTTTTCCTGTGCTGTTGACTTCTTCTGATTGACCGCTTGGAGTCCCAGACTGTTAAAGAATGTGCGTTGGGGATCGTGTCTACAGATGACTGCACTAGTGAGCTGCTGCCGTGGGACCATCTTCTGGAGTTACTCTCCTAACTCATGTAATGAACAGTGCAAAGACAAGGAGGCGTAAAGAGTAAAGTTGCTGTCAAGTTGACGATTGTGCTGTTCATCAAAGTTAAAGGGGGTTATCCAACCCCTATAATGCAGCCCAAAATACGAACATCGGCCGGGATGATTCGCGAACGCGCGTTCACGATCAAATGTTCGCGAACTGCGTGTTTGCGTCGGGCCCCATTCACTTTAATGGCAGGCGAACCTGAAAATCCTTCAGCTCATATTTGCAGCCACCAAACACTTACTAGAAGTACACAAATAGTCCCACAAGATGGACAGTGACATACCAGAGGGGGGTCATTGGCAAAAATTCCCACAAAAAATATGTATTTTAATCAAGAGACATTTTTATGCGTCTTAAAGGGAAATTCTCAAAAATGTGAACTGTATGGTGAACGGACGCCACTGTACGGCATCAGTCGGAGGCATCTGTTAACACATACATTTTTGGTATGCATTAAATGGATGGCAAAAATAGGATGTGATCCTAGCCCTAGTGTCAGAATAAGCACCAGTACACATCGGAGCAGCGCGGCGGAGAGGGGAGGCCGCCATGTACTGACAGAGCGCTACCTGGTCCTGGTGGTCAGGGATGAGGACTGTGTTTCCCAAGGATCATTTTCTACTGGGAAATACAGGGCACAGTATAATACACTAGAATCTATATAAAATAAAGTTATTAGCCCTACCCTGAATAATAATACAATTAGGTGGTCATTCATTATATAGAAATACGTCTATATTAGGCGTATTTCTAACACAGATGTGGCGTAAAGGTCCTTAACACCGCAATCTGCATATTTTTCACGCTCATGTAAGGTCTACAAAAGGATGGCGTGGGCAGGGAAAGGGATACAGTTATTGCAATCCAGTTATTGGATACCACCACCATACATTGACCGGATAACACCGCCATACGGTGACTGGATAAAAGGGTATAAGAGGGCACAGTACAGGGAACAACTAGGGGCACTGCACAGGGTGTGGTAAGAGGGCACAATGCAGGGTGTGGGAGGCACAGTACTGGGTGAGGGGTACAGGGTGGGGGGCACAGTCACATGACCCTGTGACATTAGAAGGTCCTTATGGTGAATGGGTTCATATGCCACCATAATGAGAGGCAGAGGAGTGAGACAAGGGTGTGATTATGTGGCTAGAGATAAAAAAAAATTACTGTCGGACAGGAGAGGCCCCAAAAATTAGGTAATAAGCATTCACCTGACAGCAATGAACTTTAGATTCTGTGGGTGGAGGAACATTAGGCGTTCACACTATAAATATTTAACTGTTGGCCAGTACAGGCCCCAAAAATTATGCAATAGGCATACTCCTGACAGCAAAGAACTTAGAATTCTGTGGCTGGAGGTGGTCACAGGAGAAATATGTACCTATCGGTCAGTACAAGCCCCAAAAATTAGGCATTCACCTGACAGAAAAGGCCTTTTATGTATATACATAAGGCAAGGACCATTCTTTGTTCTGGGTGGTGGCGGATATATGTGGGCTGGCATGAGGAAATTCAATTACACGTGGTCATCACAGGTGTCATCACAGGTGTTGAATTCCTCCAAGATCCATGCCTCATTCATTTTTAAAAATGTGAGGTAGTCCACACGGTTACGATCCCCCCTGCTGCTCTGGGAACGTCCTTTTGGACAGGACACTCGATGAAGGCCAAGCCAAGAGTTCCATGGCAAATTGTGCCAGCTCTGGCCACAGGTCAAGCCTGCACACCCAGTAGTCAAGGGGTTCATTGCTTCCCAGAGCATCCACATCGGCCGTTAACCCGATGTAGTCGGACACCTGACGGTCTAGGCATTCCCTGAGGCTTGATATGGAGGGCAGCTGTCTTTGGGTTGGCTGCAAGAATGATCTCATATCCAAAGTGACCAACACATCTTCAAACCTCCTTCTTTTTGCAGGAGCGGTAGGATTGGTACCCGCACCTGTTTCTCTGTGAGTAGAAATTCCTCTGCCAGTGCCCGAAACAGCAGAATTAAGCATCTCTCGTAGCAAGGCCTGGAAATGCTGCATTCTGACAGCCCTCTGAGATGCTGGTAACATGTCCGGCATTTTGTGTTTGTATCGGGGGTCTAAGTACATTGCCACCCAGTACAGGTCCTTAAACTTTATGCTTTTTATACGGGGGTCCCTCTTCAAAGACTGGAGCATGAAGGCCCCCATTTGCACTTAATTGGAAGCTGGCTCCTGCTCATCACCCAGGAGAATGTCGTCCTCAGTCTCCTCCCCCCAGCCACGGACAACACCAGGGATCCCCGGAAAGTTTAAAGACTGTTCTTCTTGCTCCTCCTCCTCCCCCCAGCCACCATCCTCCTCTGACTCCTCTTCAGACTCCTGCTGACTTGTCTCAGATGGAGTAGCCCCCCCTGGGAATTCATTCAGCATTGCGACTTCCTCATCTTCCCGCTCCTGTTCGACAGCTTGATCAATGACACAACACAATGCATGCTCCAGAAAGAAGGCGTAAGGTACGATGTCACTGATGGCACCCTGGCTGCTACTGACCAGTTTGGTGATCTCAACAAATGCATGCGTCGCACATGAGTAGCCACTGGTGCGGTGAAAAGAAACTAAGCTCCCCAATACCTGTCCTGCCGCAGAGTTCGTACAGGTAGTCGTTAACGGCGCGTTTCTGCTGGAGCAGCCTATCACGCATATATATGGTGGAGTTTCAGCGGGTTGGGCCTGCCGCAAGACGTCCTGGACCCCAGGGTATTTGGCAATGAATCGCTGCACGACTAAGTTCAGGACTTGCCATTTTGCCCTGTTTCAGAGCGCTCAGCAGATTGGCACTGTTGTCGCACACCACTTTACCAACTGTCAAATTGAGCGGGGTTAGCCACTTATTGGCCTGTGACCGGAAAGCTGAAAGGAGTGCAGGACCGGTGTGGCTCTTGGCTTCCAGGCACAACAGTCACAGCACAGCATGGCAACATCTCACCTGGCACGTCGAATATGTTCTGGGGAGCTTGGGAGGTGCAGCGGAAGAGCCGAGGAGGAGACAGAGGATGGAGTAGGAGGAGGAGAAGAAGAAGAGGTCGGCCTGCATGCAATCCATGGCAGTAACACCAAATCCACACAGGTGCCACGGGTTACATGCTTGATGGTCGTCAGAAGGTTCACCCAGTGGGCAATAAAAGTCTGAGATATACTGTATTAACTTGCCACTGAACGTGGCCATATAGTTTCCTTCCGCGACCCTTCCATTGCGGTGTGCCAATGGCCACAAATTTTCTAAAGGCCTCCAAGTCCACCAATTTATATGGCAATAGTTGGCGGGCTAGCAGTTCCGACAAGCCAACGGTCAGCCATTGGGCAAGAGGATTATCCGGCGTCATCATTTTTTTAAGCTCAGGCTGCAGATGGCAACACTATTGTCAGCAGCTGACACGTAAAAAAAAGTCCACACTGTGGAGCTATGTGCTGGCGTCCTGGGAGCGAATGGTGGATGGCTTGCTCCAGATACATTAGCAGTCTGCTTTTTGCCTCCTGTGCACTGTGAGTTCTGCCTGCTTCTCCTCCTTCTCCTCCCTATCTGCTGCTCCATCTCTCCCTCAGAACTCCCCTCCTCTTCCTCTCTTGTTGGCACCCACGTGACATCCAGCAACACGTCATCATCGTCACCTTCACCACCACTGACATTAGAGATCTCGGAGTAGGCAGAGATCTCTAATAATAACAGGGGGACCACCCTCCTTGGGCTGATCTGGGTGCTGTCGTCAGACCACTGGGTGGCGACTGTTGCTACCTCCTCTTCCTCATCTGATGCCAAGAATGGCTGCGCATCGGTAAGGTCTGGGAATGGATGGGAAAATAATTCCTCTGACTTGAGTGGAGGGGCTATGGTGGTGTTGGTGGTGGTGTCTTTGGGGGTGCACACAGCAGAGAGTAAGGAGGGTGCAGATACAGAGGATGAGGAGGGTGCAGGAGCGGAAGGCTGAGTGAGCCACTCAACCAACTCTGGTG